>NC_057807.1:511231566-511244501 GCF_018294505.1 Triticum aestivum
ACCCAAAAGTCGATTTAGTCGACTGAAGTGTGGCTTAATCAGAGCAGAGCAGCAGCACGAGCGAGGGGGAGAGCAGCAGCAGCAGCTGGGCGAGCGAGCAATCGAGCGAGAGCCGGAGTAGCAGCAGCAGCGTGAGCGAGCGAGCGAGAGCCGGAGCAGCAGCAGCAGATCCAGCTGGTATGGACGCTGCCGCCAAAGGGCCTCGCACTAGGGGAGAGCCGCCGTGGAGATGTCGCCCGCGGCGCCGGCTTCAAGGTAGCCGCTCCATGGGGGTGCGGGATGGAGCACCGTCGGCGCCGGGAGGTCGAGTTAAGGAGAAGGTGCGATGCGATGAGTGTACAACCTCTTTGGTGGCGCCGAGTAGGCCTCGGCTTCGTCCGAGGAGTCGGTGAGGATGCTGCGGTTCCGGTGGAGCAGGTTAAGGCGGCGCTGTGGGGATGGAGCAGCCGCGATAGACGAGGCGATCGTCGGAGCAGCTCCTTGGAGGTGGATGGTACGTCCATTTTGCATCATGCTTTTATGTCGATGTTTATTGCATTATGGGCTGTTATTTCACATTATGTCACAATACTTATGGCTATTCTCTCTTATTTTACAAGGTTTACATGAAGAGGGAGAATGCCGGCAGCTGGAATTCTGGGCTAGAAAATGAGCAAATATTGAAGGACTATTCTGCGCAACTCCAAAAGTCCTGAAACTCCACGGAATACCTTAGAACAAATAAAGAAAAATCGTCGCCAAAGATGAAGGCCAGGGGGCCCACACCCTGCTCACGAGGGTGGGGGCACCCCCCTGGGCGCACCCCCTACCTCGTGGGCCCCCTGGTGGCTCTCCGACGTCCATCTTCTCCCATATGAAGTCTTTCAATGAGAAAAAAATAGATGAGAACCTTTCGGGACGAGACTCCGCCGCCACAAGGCAGAACCTTGGCGGAACCAATCTAGGGCTCCGACAGAGCTGTTCTGCCCTGGACACTTCCCTCCGGGAGGAGGAAATCATCACCATCGTCAGCACCAACGCTCCTCTCATCGGGAGAGGGTAATCTCCATCAACACCTTCACCAGCACCATCTCATCTTCAAACCCTAGTTCATCTCTTGTATCCAATTCTGGTCTCCAAGCCCGGGATAGGTGCTAGTAGGTTGCTAGTAGTGTTGATTACTCCTTGTAGTTGATGCTAGTTGGTTTATTTGGTGGAAGATCATATGTTCAGATCCTTTATGCACAATATTACCCCTCTGATTATGAACATGAATATGCTTTGTGAGTAGTTACGTTTGTTCCTGAGGACAAGGGAGAAGTCTTGCTATTAGTAGTCATGTGAATTTGGTATTCGTTCAATATTTTGATAAGATGTATGTTGTCTAACCTCTAGTGGTGTTATGTGAACGTCGACTACATAACACTTCACCATTATTTGGGCCTAGAGGAAGGCATTGGGAAGTAATAAGTAGATGATGGGTTGCTAGAGTGACAGAAGCTTAAACCCTAGTTTATGCGTTGCTTCGTAAGGGGCTAATTTGGATCCATATGTTTCATGCTATGGTTAGGTTTACCTTAATACTTTTGTTGTAGTTGCGGATGCTTGCAATAGAGGTTAATCATAAGTGGGATGCTTGTCCAAGTAAGGGCAGTACCCAAGCACCGGTCCACCCACATATCAAATTATCAAAGTACCGAACGCGAATCATCTGAGCATGATGAAAACTAGCTTGACGATATTCCCATGTGTCCTCGGGAGCGCTTTTCCTATTATAAGAGTTTGTCCAGGCTTGTCCTTTGCTACAAAAAGGATTGGCCACCTTGCTGCACTTTATTTAGTTTTGTTACTTGTTGCTCGTTACAATTTATCCTATCACAAAACTATCTGTTACCACTTATTTCAGTACTTGCAGAGAATACCTTGCTGAAAACCGCCTATCATTTCCTTCTGCTCCTCGTTGGGTTCGACACTCTTACTTATCGAAAGGACTACGATAGATGCCCTATACTTGTGGGTCATCAAGACTCTTTTATGGCGCCGTTGCCGGGGAGTGAAGCGCCTTTGGTAGGTGGAATTTGGTAAGAAAAAATTTATTTAGTGTGCTGAAATTTTCTGTCACTTGTTACCATGGAAAGTAATTGCTTGAGGGGCTTGTTCGGGGTATCTTCACCCCGTCCAGTTGAGCCAAGATTTGCTCCTCAACCTACTGAACCTACTAAATCTATTGAAAATGAAACTGATTTTCAGATTCCTTCGGGTATGATAGAAAAACTGCTAGCTAACACTTTCGCAGGAGATGGAACAAAGCACCCTGACGAACATCTACGCTTTGTGGATGATATTTGTGGACTATTTAAGCTTGCAGGTATACCCGATGATGGCGTTAAGAGGAAGGCTTTCCCTTTATCTTTGGAGGGAGACGCATTGACATGGTATAGGCTATGTGATGATACGAGATCATGGAACTATAAAAGATCGAAAGTGGAATTTCATCAAAAGTATCACCCTATGAATCTTGTTCATCGTGATCGCAATTATATATATAGTTTTTGGCCTCGCGAAGGAGAAAGCATCGCTCAAGCTTGGGGGAGGCTTAAATCAATGTTATATTCATGCCCCAATCATGAGCTCTCAAAATTGACAATTCTCCAAAAATTTTATGCTCGGCTTTCTGATAATAATCACACCATGCTCGATACTTCTTGTGCTGGCTCTTTTATGATGAAATCTATTGAATTTGGATGGAATTTATTGGATAGAATTAAATGCAACTCTGAAGATTGGGACCTCGACGAAGGTAAGGAGTCAGGTATGACACCTAAGTTTGATTGTGTTAAATCTTTTATGGATACCGATATTTTCCGTAAGTTTAGCACTAAATATGGACTTGACTCTGAGATAGTAGCTTCTTTCTGTGAATCTTTTGCTACTTATGTTGATCTCCCCAAGGAGAAGTGGTTTAAATATCATCCTCCCATAGAAGTAAAAGCAGCTGCACCTATTAAAGTCGAAGAAAAGATTGTCACTTATAATGATCCTATTGTTCCTACTTCTTATGTTGAGAAACCCCCTTTCCTTGTTAGAATGAAGGATTATGCTAAAGCTTCAACTGTTGTTCCTAAAAGCAATATTAGGACTTATACACCCCCTGAGCAAGTCAAAGTAGAACCCAATATTGCTATTTTTAAAGATCTCTTATCTGATAATATTGATGGGCATGTTATTCAATTCACTGGTGAAACTGCTAGAATTGCTAAACCCTGTGATAGAGATAAACATAGACCCGTGGTACGGCGTGCCTGTTATTTCTGTTAAAATAGGACATCATTGTTATCATGGCTGTTGTGATATGGGTGCTAGTGCTAGTGTTATACCCATTGGCTTATACAAAGAAATTATGCATGATATTGCACCTGCTGAGTTAGAAGATATTGATGTTACAATCAAACTTGCCAATAGAGATACCATATCCCCAATGGGAATTGTTAGAGATGTTGAAGTCTTGTGTGGGAAAACCAAATATCCCGCTGATTTTCTTGTTCTTGGTTCTCCACAAGATAGCTTTTGTCCCATTATATTTGGTAGACCCTTCTTGCATATTGTTAATGCTAAGATAGACTGCAAAAAGAATGTTGTTATTGTTGGCTTGGACGATATGGTCCATGAGTTTAATTTCTCTAAATTTAGTAAACAACATCGTGAGGAAGAATTGCCTAGTAAGGATGAAATTATTGGTCTTTCTTCTATTGTTGTACCTCCTAGTGATCCTTTAGAACACTATTTGCTAGACCATGAAAATGATATGTTCATGAATGAAAGAAAGGAAATAGATGAAGTATTCTTTAAACAGGAACCTATTCTGCAACACAATTTGCCTGTTGAAATCCTAGGGGGTCCTCCTCCACCCAAGGGTGATCCCGTGTTTGAGCTTAAACCGTTGCCTGATAATCTTAAATATGCTTATCTTGATGAAAAGAAAATATATCCTGTTATTATTAGCGCTAACCTTTCAGAGCATGAAGAAGAAAGATTATTGAAAACTCTGAAGAAGCATCGTGCCACTATTGGATATACTCTGGATGATCTTAAGGGCATCAGTCCCACTCTATGTCAACATAAAATAAATTTGGAAGCTGATGCCAAACCAGTTTGTGATCCTCAACGATGTTTGAATCCTAAAATGAAAGAAGTGGTAAGAAAAGAAATACTCAAGCTTCTGGAGGCAGGTATAATTTATCCCGTTGCTGATAGTCAGTGGGTAAGTCCTGTCCATTGTGTCCCTAAGAAGGGAGGTATTACTGTTGTCCCTAATGATAAAGATGAATTGATTCCGCAAAGAATTATCACAGGTTATAGGATGGTAATTTATTTCCACAAATTAAATAAGGCTACTAAGAAAGATCATTACCCCTTACCTTTTATTGATCAAATGCTAGAAAGACTATGCAAACATACACATTATTGCTTTCTAGATGGTTACTTTGGTTTTCCTCAAATACCTGTGTCGGCTAAAGATCTATCAAAGACTACTTTTACATGCCATTTTGGTACTTTTGCTTATAGACGTATGCCTTTTGGTTTATGTAATGCACCTGCTACCTTTCAAAGATGCATGATGGCTATATTCTCTGACTTTTGTGAGAAAATTTGTGAGGTTTTCATGGATGACTTTTCCGTCTATGGTTCCTCTTTTGATGATTGCTTGAGCAATCTCGCTCGAGTTTTGCAGAGATGTGAAGAAACTAATCTTGTCTTGAATTGGGAAAAGTGCCACTTTATGGTTAATGAAGGTATTGTCTTGGGGCACAAAGTTTCCGAAAGAGGTATCGAAGTTGATAAAGCCAAGGTTGATGCTATTGAAAAGATGCCATGTCCCAAGGACATCAAAGGTATAAGAAGTTTCCTTGGTCACACCGGATTTTATAGGAGGTTCATCAAGGACTTCTCAAAAATCTCTCGGCCGCTGACTAATTTATTACAAAAAGATGTACCATTTGTCTTTGATGATGATTGTGTAGAAGCATTTGAAATACTTAAGAAAGCATTAGTATCTGGACATGTTGTTCATCCACCTGATTGGAATTTACCCTTTGAAATTATGTGTGATGCTAGTGATTATGTTGTAGGTGCTGTTCTAGGGCAAAGAGTTGATAAGAAATTGAATGTTATCCATTATTCTAGTAAGACTCTAGACAATGCTCAAAGAAATTATGCTACTACTGAAAAGGAACTTTTAGCGGTTGTATTTGCTTGTGATAGATTCAGACCCTATATTGTTGATTCTAGAGTAACTATTCATACAGATCATGCTGCTATTAAATATCTTATGGAAAAGAAAGATGCAAAACCTAGACTCATTAGATGGGTTCTCTTGCTTCAAGAATTTGATTTACATATTGTTGATAGAAAAGGAGCTGAGAACCCCGTTGCAGACAACTTGTCTAGGCTAGAGAATGTTCTTGATGACCCACTACCTATTGATGATAGCTTTCCTGATGAGCAATTAAATGTCATAAATACTTCTCATAGCACTCCATGGTAGGCTGATTATGCTAATTATATTGTTGCTAAATTTATACCGCCTAGCTTCACATACCAACAAAAGAAAAAGGTTTTCTATGACTTGCGACATTACTTTTGGGATGACCCACATCTTTATAAAGAAGGAGTAGATGGTGTTATTAGACGTTGTGTACCTGAGCATGAACGGGAACAGATCCTACGCAAGTGTCACTCCGAAGCTTATGGAGGACATCACGCTGGGGATAGAACTGCACATAAGGTATTGCAATCCGGGTTTTATTGGCCTACTCTCTTAAGGGATGCCCGTAAGTTTGTTTTGTCTTGCGATGAATGTCAAAGAATTGGTAATATCAGTAGACATCAAGAAATGTCTAGGAATTATTCACTTGTTATTGAGACATTTGATGTTTGGGGCTTTGATTATATGGGACCTTTTCCTGCCTCTAATGGTTACACTCATATTTTAGTTGTTGTTGATTACGTTACTAAGTGGGTAGAAGCTATTCCAACTAGTAGTGTTGATCATAACACTTGTATTAAAATGCTTAAGGAAGTTATTTTTCCGAGGTTTGGAGTCCCTAGATACTTAATGACTGATGGTGGTTCACACTTCATTCATGGTGCTTTCCGTAAGATGCTTGCTAAATACGATGTTAATCATAGGATTGCATCTCCATATCACCCGCAATCTAGTGGTCAGGTAGAATTGTGCAATAGAGAGCTCAAATTAATTTTGCAAAAGACTATCAATAGGTCTAGAAAGAATTGGTCCAAAAAACTGGATGATGCATTATGGGCCTATAGAACTGCATATAAAAATCTGATGGGTATGTCTCCGTATAAAATGGTTTATGGAAAAGCATGTCATTTACCTCTCGAACTAGAACATAAGGCATATTGGGCTATTAAGGAGCTCAACTATGATTTCAAACTTGCCGGTGAGAAGAGGTTATCTGACATTAGCTCACTTGATGAATGGAGAACCCAAGCTTATGAAAATGCCAAGTTGTTTAAGGAAAAAGTTAAAAGGTGGCATGACAAAAGGATACAAAAGCGTGAGTTTAATGTAGGTGATTATGTATTGCTATACAACTCTCGTTTAAGATTTTTTGCAGGGAAACTTCTCTCCAAATGGGAAGGTCCTTACGTTATCGAGGAGGTCTATCGTTTCGGTGCCATAAAACTCAACAACCTCGCAGGCACAAATCCGAAGGTGGTGAACGGTCAAAGGATCAAACACTATATTTCAGGTAATCCTATAAATGTTGAAACTAATATTATTGAAACCGTAACCCCGGAGGAATACATAAGGGACACTTTCCAGAACGTTCTAGACTCCGAAAAGGAATAGGTATGTGGTACGGTAAGTAAACCAACTCCAAAACAATTTTTAAGGCAATATTTCTCTATTTTGGAATATTTAGAAAAATAGAAAAAAGTAGCAGTCCGGGGAGGACACGAGGCCTCCACGAGGGTGGAGGGCGCGCCCTACCCCCTGGGCACGCCCCCCCTACCTCGTGAGCACCTCGTGTGCCCTCCGGACTCCGTTTCTCTGCATAGTACGCATTTTGGTCGGTAAAAATTCATTATATATACTCCCGAAGGTTTTGACTCGTATCACGCAAATATCCTCTGTTTTTGTTTTGAGCTGTTGCTGCTGCAGATCAGGGCAAGATGTCTTCCCAAGATTCAAAGGGAGAGAGCTACATGGATGATTATATTGCAAATCCAAAAGTATATGGGGATGCGGAGCATTATGGCTGAACCATGGAGGAAGAATAAGACTACGATCCAAAGAGGAAGGAGGAAACGAGTTCCGGCGAGGAGGACTATCCCCTACCTCAACCTGGTGATATGCATGTGGAGTTCAAGAAGTCAAGCCTCCCTAAGGTCCAATCTATCCCACCTCGTTTTTCGCAGGACAGCAAGGCAGCACTATGCAAAAAGATAATGAAACTTGAGCTCGAGAATGAGGATCTAAGGGAGGAAAATTTTAGCCTCAGACGCAAGCTGGAGAAGAAAAATGCAACACCTCCATCACCTCCGAGGACATAATCACATGGGTATGGGCACTCCCCTTGGCAACTGCCAAGCTTGGGGGAGGTGCCCTGGTATCGTATCACCATCACAACTCCTATTTTTACCGTTTTTCTTAGTTCGATCCTATTAGTAGTATCTTGATTTAGTAGAATAAAGTCATGGCATGATCTAGTTTTGAGTTTTACCTTATGATCCTTCTTTGTAATCAAGTCCATGAGCTATATAATAAAGATTAGTGTTGAGTCAAGGGCTTGAGTATTTTGCCATGATGTTGGGTGATTAGAAGAAAAAGAATAAAAAGAATCAAGAGTTCATATTGATCTTATTGAAAGTAATGATTTCACATAGAAAGAGTATGATGATTTAAAGTTGTTGGGAGTTGGCAAATATAGCTTTGGTCATTGTTGCAATTAATAGGAAGTAATAAGGAAAGAGAGGTTTCACATATAGATATATTATCATTGACATCTTTTATGATTGGGAGCACTCATTAAAATATGACATGCTAAAGAGTTGATGTTGGACAAGGAAGACAACATAATGAGTTATGTTCTCTTACATCTGAGATAAAGTATGTTGTCATGGTTCCTCTACCGTGTTGAGTTTGCCTTTCCCCCTCATGCTAGCCAATCTTCAGCACTAAGTAGAAATACTACTTGTGCTTCCAAATACCCTTAAACCAGTTTTGCCATGAGAGTCCACCATATCTACCTATGGATTGAGTAAGATCCTTCAAGTAAGTTGTCATCGGTGCAAGCAATAAAAAATTGCTCTCTAAATATGCATGACTTATTAGTGCAGAGAAATAAGCTTTGTACGAACTTGTTGTGGACGCAATAAAAGCGACGGACTGCATAATAAAGGTTCACATGCAAGGGGCAATATAAAGTGACGTTCTTTTGCATTAAGATTTTGTGCATCAACCCTAAACGCGCATGACAACCTAAGCTTCCCTCTGCTAAGGGCCTATCTTTTATTATTATCCTCTACCTTATGCAAGAGTCACGGTGATCTTCACCCTTCCTTTTTCATTTTATCCTTTGGCAAGCTCAGCATGTTGGAAAGAACATGATATATATATATATATATATATATATATATATATATAATTGGATGTAGGGGAGCGTGAATTATTATTGTTGACATTACCCTTGAGGTAAAAGGTTGTGGGGCAAAAACTATAAGCCCCTATCTTTCTCTATGTCCGATTAAAACTCTGTAACCACAAGTATCGCGTGAGTGTTAGCAATTATGAAGGACTAAGTGATAGTTGAGTATGTGGACTTGCTTTTAAGCTCTGACATAGGCTCTTTCTGATGTTATGATAAATTGCAATTGCTTCAATGACTGAGATTATAATTGTTGGTGCCCAATAAAGTTTCTGATTCATATTTTGGCTTTGTGAAAAGATCATCACTAGAACATAAGTAATCATATGACAAAATTTATATATGTTGCTGTTATGAAGTAATCATGATGCCTTCATGTCCGTATTTTATTTTTATCGACGCCTCTACCTCTAAACATGAGGATATATTTATTGTTATCGGCTTTTCGCGTGAGGACAAGCGAGGTCTAAGCTTGGGGGAGTTGATACGTCCATTTTGCATCATGCTTTTATGTCGATGTTTATTGCATTATGGGCTATTATTTCACATTATGTCACAATACTTATGGCTATTCTCTCTTATTTTACAAGGTTTACATGAAGAGGGAGAATGACGACAGCTGGAATTCTGGGCTGGAAAAGGAGCAAATATTGAAGGACTATTCTACGCAACTCCAAAAGTCCTGAAACTCCATGGAATACCTTAGAATAAATAAAGAAAAATCACCGCCAAAGATGATGGCTAGGGGGCCCAAACCCTGCTCACGAGGGTGGGGGCGCCCCCCTGGGCGCGCCCCCCTACCTCGTGGGCCCCCTGGTGGCTCTCCGACGTCCATCTTCTCCCATATGAAGTCTTTCGGTGAGAAAAAAAATAGACGAGAACCTTTCGGGATGAGACTCCGCCGCCACGAGGCGGAACCAATCTAGGGCTCCGACAGAGCTGTTCTGCCGGGGACACTTCCCTCCGGGAGGGGGAAATCATCACCATCGTCATCACCAACGCTCCTCTCATCGGGAGAGGGCAATCTCCATCAACATCTTCACCAGCACCATCTCATCTCCAAACCCTAGTTCATCTCTTGTATCCAATTCTTGTCTCCAAGTCCGGGATTGGTGCTAGTAGGTTGCTAGTAGTGTTGATTACTCCTTGTAGTTGATGCTAGTTGGTTTATTTGGTGGAAGATCATATGTTCAGATCCTTTATGCACAATATTACCCCTCTGATTGTGAACATGAATATGCTTTGTGAGTAGTTACGTTTGTTCCTGAGGACAAGGGAGAAGTCTTGCTATTAGTAGTCATGTGAATTTGGTATTCGTTCGATATTTTGATAAGATGTATGTTGTCTAACCTCTAGTGGTGTTATGTGAACGTCGACGACATAACACTTCACCATTATTTGGGCCTAGAGGAAGGCATTGGGAAGTAATAAGTAGATGATGGGTTGCTAGAGTGACAGAAGCTTAAACCCTAGTTTATGTGTTGCTTCGTAAGGGGCTGATTTGGATCCATATGTTTCATGCTATGGTTAGGTTTACCTTAATACTTTTGTTGTAGTTGCGGATGCTTGCAATAGAGGTTAATCATAAGTGGGATGCTTGTCCAAGTAAGGGCAGTACCCAAGCACCGGTCCACCCACATATCAAATTATCAAAGTACCGAACGCGAATCATATGAGCGTGATGAAAACTAGCTTGACGATATTCCCATGTGTCCTCGGGAGTGCTTTTCCTATTATAAGAGTTTGTCCATGCTTCTCCTTTGCTACAAAAAGGATTGGGCCACCTTGCTGCACTTTATTTACTTTTGTTACTTGTTGCTCGTTACAATTTATCCTATCACAAAACTATTTGTTACCACTTATTTCAGTACTTGCAGAGAATACCTTGCTGAAAACTGCTTATCATTTCCTTCTGCTCCTCGTTGGGTTCGACACTCTTACTTATAGAAAGGACTACGATAGATCCCCTATACTTGTGGGTCATCAATGAAGGACGGGGCGGCTGAACCGGCGGGACGGCGAGATGGACGACGGTCCTCATCCGGGGAGGTGGACGAGGGACGTCGAGCTGTTGCGGTGGACGATGTCGTCGGGGAAGAGGCTCCGGCTGGGCAGCGGTGACGTGGCGTACGGAGGAGGGTGGGGTTTCGCGACTGGAGCGGAGAGGTTATGGCGGCCTGGGATTTCGAATGGCGAAAAGGGGGTGATGGGAGGGGGTGAAGCATGACTTAGGGACGCGCTTGTCCAAAATGTAGGGTGTGTTACAAAAGTACCCCCCGTCGATTTGAACTAGCGGCCCTTTCGGCTCAGGGTTAGAAGGGGGATTTCGCTTGTCGGGATTTGGCAGCTGGAGCGAGTTTTCGCGCGCGTTGTAATTTCGGGATAGCAAGGCGCGGGTTGTGAAGGCGCCAGTTTTGGGAGCACGATATCTGAATTTTCAGGATATAACAAGACGCGGGTTGAATTTTAGGGACAAGCCTAACGTGTAGTAATATTGTACTTGTATGTACCAAATCAATTCGCACTTCCCTCAACCAAAAAGAAAACGAAAAAAATAAAACTATTCACACCACACAAAGAGAGAGTCTTGCCCCATTTTACTATACAAATGCTATTCAAAGATACTCCCTCCTTCCATCTATATAGGGCCTAATGCGTTTTTCGATGCTAACTTTGACCAAATATTAGAGCAATGATATATGACATGCAACTTACACAAAGCACACCTTTAACTTCGTCTGTGAAAGGTTCTTTCAATGATATAATTTTCACATTGTGCATGTCATGTACTATTAATCTTGTCAATAGTCAAAGGCAGTCTTAAAAATCTCATTACGCCCTATATAGATGGAAGGAGGGAGTATGAATCCATGTTATGTCCGATTAATTTTTTTCTCTTTGCTGTATAATGCATGTAACCTACTCATACCAACATTTTAGTGCATTCCAAATGTCTATACTACCGCTGCAATTTGAACTAAATTTGAATTCGTTTCTCCATTTCAATAAGAATCTACAATCATGATTGTTGCCAACTTCAACCATCATTCGTGTATTACCTTAATAACACACCACATGATTACTATAGAGATAGATATGAACTATGTGTACCACATGAACTCGAATTCTATTTTTTGGATACACTTGACGTTGGTTCCAAATAATGGTACATTTGATGTACTAACTATATATTCATAATCTAAACCATGTTCCATACATACACCGTGTTTATCACACAAAGTATAGTGCCCCGCCCCCTACATTACGTCAAGTATTTAGACCTGAGTTGCAAAAGCCACACATTAGCCCAAATTATAATCAATGTTGTACATTATGATATCTTCTTCAAGTATCTGTATCCACCTTTTTATAATGAATTATGATATTTGTTCGTCTTTTACACCTTCACGATCCTCTTCTATTTGTAGCTAGCTAGCACTAACTTTCTATCGTGCATGCACACGCCCGCCCCCCTCACACACCCTTAGCGTCCCCTCCATCGCGCACGTTCATTATTTCTCTTTAGGTCATCCACCAGCGGTGTGTGTAGGCCCCCGGCTCCTTCTTTCTGGCACACACCGGTCGATATACCTCTCTAGCCAAGTGTGCCTACAACAAACACATATATACTTCCCCTCTTCTCTTCTCACCGTCCATGCCCCCATATGTCCAATACGATTCCACGCAGGTGCACACTCCCTCCCCTCTTTTCATTAGTCACATGCTCGCACACTCCTCCCCCCTCGACATGGTAGGCCTCTCGCACCACCTCCTAGCCACACTCTCTCCCCCTGTCTGCCTCTCCGAACCTTATTTGCTTCTAACACATGTTGGAGTGTATATGAACTGATCTCCCTACATATAGCCAGGTCGACTATAATTCGTTTTCACCAAGCACCGATACACTTACCTTGCTAGTTATGTCTCTCCTTTTCTCGGACACACGGCGGTTGATCTTCCTATGTAGTTACGCATGCTTACCACAACCATATCTTCTCCCCTCATCATCCTTGAATACCTCCCGACCCGTCTCTCACACGCACATGCATAGACAGACAGACATCCCCCGCCATCTCTTATTGATATTGCACTCATACCCTCCGTTTGTCTAGCAGGCCTCTCCCACCATTTGTGAGACGCCACTCCACCACCGACCCTCCGACGCTCTACTTTGTCTTTTTCCCAACCTTATTCCTCTGCTACACATATCCATGGATGTCGATCGATCTCCCTCAATACATAGCTAGGTCTCTCTCCTTCCCCGGACATATACTAGTCGAC
>NC_057807.1:511244833-511250916 GCF_018294505.1 Triticum aestivum
TCAAACATTGTAGGTAGGTATCCATGCCATGGAGAAGAACTGCATATCTGCCCTCTCAAATTCCAGTAGGCCAGACGTCTGTATCTTTGACATGGGCAAACACAAATTCGATGGCACTCTTTATCGATCGCGCAGCCACACACTTCATCCCTGTTTTCAATTCTATCGGTATCTCACGTCCATGACTCCGTTTCACCCACATTGCATATGTTACGTTTTTCTGATTGAGATATCATCAACACATTGCCTCTGTTTCGCACAAACCATCTCTCTCACACCCACCCACGTACGTACCTACACCTAACGAAAAAGTGCACACAGGACGCGCGTACTCACGTCTCGTTCCCGGCCACACCCACGCGGGTACACGGTGGAGTTCGTTTCTGTACGAAAAGGTAGCCCATGTGATAATTTGACGCGTGTAGCGGTTGTTTACTCGAAGGAGGGTCGGGTACCACGCCTAGAATATAAAAAGATTGCCGTGGGGAAAATGGAAAAATGGGTTTGTCTCTCGTG
This sequence comes from Triticum aestivum, assembly GCF_018294505.1. NCBI lineage: Eukaryota > Viridiplantae > Streptophyta > Magnoliopsida > Poales > Poaceae > Triticum > Triticum aestivum. Next base: position 511,245,350 of record NC_057807.1, read on the forward strand.
AGTCTCGTCACACAATCTCACACAAGGCCACCGTGGCCTCTCTCTCTCTCAGCGTTGGTCAGTGATCCGGCCGCATCCCGTCCACCGGCGGAAAGGGAGGATGTGCATCGTCTCTCCGTTCGACGGTGTTGAGGCAGCTCGTCCCGATCTGCGGTACCCGCCGTTCTCTCTGACCAAGCTCCGGCGTGGTAGGGCCTTCGCCACTTGCTCGCTGCCGCAGTATGGGCAGATCTCGGCCGCCGGCGCCCTCCTAGTAACATCTCGACGACCCTTAGGTACAGCTTCCTCCGGCCTTGCTCCACTACCCATCTTCCCACGTTGCTGCATGTGGATCTTCTTTAGTTGTTTGCTTCAATCATATCTCGGTCGGCGTACTTTCCATCTTGCAATCTCGTCCTCAAACCATTTTTGATAAACCACCATGTTCTATCTTTCCCTTTTTACATGGAACGTGCTTCTTTGTCGGCGTGTGTGTCTTCAACTAGTGTTATTGGGCAGTAATTATTTCCTTTTGACCTCCTTTTGCAAACAGGGCTATCCATTTTCACCTCGTTGCTATTGCGACCTTTTGGTGAACTGCACAAATCACTTTTCTGAAGAGTGTTTTGTGCAGTTCCGCCAAAATGTCACACGGGCAACGTTTTTACATTTCCGTGGGACTGCGGAAAGGGAGATTGGTTTTGCTATCCTCCTCATCCAACTCCGTGCCTAATCTTCTCCGACAAGAAGTTAGTCCTAAAGAGAGATTGTAGAGGTGGTCGGCTTCTATTTATGTGTGTTATGTTTCATCATCTAGTTCCACTATTATTGTAATCACACTGACTAGATATCTTTGCAAACAGGGATGATCCGCCCGATTTTAGTGGAGCTGCACAAAATGATCGGATTGTGGTGTCCTTCATACACCTCTTTTTTGGCTACAGAGCTGGGTGAAACTAGCTGCCAAGCAATGAACACTGTGCCAAGGAAATGGAGCCATGCCTACGAACAGCATTGATCAATTATTATTTTTTCTTTATTTATACACCTTCTCACAACTTTGTCTTCAGTTGTGATGTGAATATTTGCGCTGATCTGCGGACCATTGAGATGCATTAGCCATGGTAGTTTCATTTGTATTTGATGGAATGTTGTAACGAGATAATCTCGAGGCAAGACACATGAATCCTAAGTTGAAACCTTTTTTTCCTGCGGGAACCAGAGTTGAAACCTTCATAGCATCACAGTACAATTTCATCAAAATTATGCATACATATAAACAAATCCTGAAGGATTGATAGCAATGCCAGAAACAATTCAACTTCGTTTCTCCGACATGTTGGACATCCTTCATCCGGCTCCACCTGCCGTGCAGCAATATTGAGTGCACAACGCAACTTCAGGGAAAGATTCACCCCGGTCGTTGCACCGCAGTAGTAATGACTAGTGAGCAGTCAAATCACAGAGCCCCACCTTCACCATAGTAAGTTGCTCGGACGAAGCAACCATCATTTCTCTGTTCCTTGAGTCCGCTGGTACTCCCATATTCCCACAGTAAAGTTGCTCAGGCGAATCAACCATCACTATATCCGCTCACGTGTGATGACCACAGGAGCTATCCATTCAGATTGCATGTTAAAAAAATAAAGGTCGATAACTAATGCGGCAAACTTTCAAAAAAAACTAATGCGGCACTTCGGGCCAACACGGCCAGATCGCATTTTGCACGAGAAATTACACACCATGTTTCGTTGACATGTGGTCCCGTTCCAACATATCAGTGAGATGACGGCGAGTAGTAGGAGTATTTCCGAACCGACGTGTAGGCCGGGGCGCCCCTTCGTGAACTGTGGCAAACTGGCAACCGTCCACCGACGCTTCACCTTTCCCTCTCGATTTGGAACTGTTGTCGCACGCTCTTCCTCTCCCTCCTCCATTATCCTTCAGCCCTTCACGCTTTCTTCTGCCATTGTTCGATCGTCTTCTCCATGGAGGGAACAGGACGAAAATGACCCCGTTATTCTTGCCCCGATCTGAAAGATGACGTGGTGGAGGAACTCATTGATCGGTGCAACGTCATCACCTCGGCTAGCATGGCAGGTTCGTTCAAGCTCATTCTTGACTCAACTAATAACATCATTACAAGGAACCCAAGAGTCAAGGAATGGTTTGATCTCCCCTATCTTCTTCGCCGTGACCCTGATGACCGGCGCCGTCACGACGGAGGCCTCGCCCTGTGCAAGTTGATGCCGCTTGATAATGATACGTATGATGTTAAGATGCCATCGCTTGAGGGCAAGGCCTGGGCAGGCGCAAATGGAGATTGAGTTGTTTACATTGGGTCCAACTGCGAGTGGGAACTTGTGAATGTGTACACTCGTGACCGGGTTCCACTTCCAAAAATCTCAGCAGACTGCCCAAAGGTTGAGCACACCGGTATTGTACGCACGTTCAAATACAATCATGATGACTGTCTTCTATGGAAGATAGCAATTTCTCAAGTTCCCACCCGCTCTTGGAATTACAACAACTATGAAGTTGTTGCTATCTTCGACAAGCTTGTTGCCGTTGTTGCTGGTTTGACTTGATGGACATTGCTCAAAAATCAGTTTCTATAAACGGATGAGTACTGTGATGCAATTGAATACAAGGGCCTTGTGTTTGCTGCCACCACTCGTGGCACTGTTTTTGCATGGAATCGTTATGATTTCGGTACGTTTGTCTTCCACCATAATTATAATTGTTTCATCCACATGCATGCGGGTTAGCAAGGTTCCCTTTACTAATTAACCTTCTTCTTGTGTTTCCAAGGTCCTGTGAAAATTCCACCGCCTATACTTGAATTTTTTTATAACCAAGGGGGAGATGACGATGGTGATGATCACGAGCATGAGGACGAGCAGCGCCCATATACTCGTTGGCGCCTGGCAACTAATTCCGATGGATCACCTCTTCTTGTGTGTATACAGCCCACTTATGATGTTACTGCTAAGGAAGCAGGTGTAATCTCCCATGGTCGCACTCTCCGGACCTATTCCAACACCCGTTGCATGGTATTCGGGATGGATACTAGTGTGCTAGCGCCAACACCTTCTCCCTGGTACAGAATTGATAGTCTTGGAGAAAACTCGCTCTTCCTTGGACAAAACTATCCGATGATGGTGAAAGGCAATCCAACTGCTGTTGACACAATGTTACTAGCACTATTTATGAGAAGCAATTGTGTCTATACCTCGGACATTAGCGTGGTTCCCTACCCTGGTACTGATATAGTAGGTCACTTCAGCCTGGATGATTAGTCCTGCGTTGGTCCCGAGATCGACAATAGATGCCCTGTCCCAGAGAATCACTTGTGGTTCAAAGCAAGCGTTTCCAACGCCGAGGAATGGTTGAATTGAAGTTCATTTCATTGCTTGTTATTTGTTGTGTGGTGAAAACTTTAGTATTTATAATGTATCCTCGTTGTCGATGTGGGTTGATGACCTGTTGTATGTAATAAAATGATATGCTTGTGATAAACTTACTAAATTTATGAATGGCTTTCGAGTTGCTTCTGTGAGTGAGTGGTGCGACAAGGCAAAAAAAATCCGAATACATAATTGTACGTGCATTGCAATAGGTTATCGGATGAGGCCAATCATCAAAAATAGTAGTACACTATTTGTACTAGCTTCACATGCTTCGCGCGTCGTGCGGGTGTTTTTACTATAGCCATATTGTACTATGTAACCAGCACCTCAAATCCTCGATACTAGTAGTACTATATAGTACTCCCTCCGTTTCTTTTTAGTCCGCATATAAGGTTTGGTCAAAGTCAAGCTTTGTAGAGTTTGACTAACTTTATATTAAAAAATATAAACATTCACAATATGAAATCAATAATACCAGATGCACAATGAAACGTATTTTCATGCTATATAGTTTTAGTATTGTAGATGTTCATATTTTTTTATATAAATTTGGTCAAACTTTGTGTAGTTTGACTTTGACCAAATCTTATATGCGGAGTAAAAAGAAACGGAGGGAGTAAGTAGTAGGAGTAGTAGGGTGGCATGGGCCAGAACAAGCATTCACGTTCAGGAGTACGGCACACGCCACCAGTACGACTTCCATCTGACACCATATTTCTTGGAGTCCGTGCTAGAGCAATCTCTTCAACCTCATCGTTTCTCTAACGCAGCCATCGCGCGGCGGGCGAGGTGGGGGTTTGCTGATAGTCGGTTTCCTCAACTGCGGTCCCACTTGTAAGGCCAACTCCAACGCTCTATCAATATATGGATGTACTCTTCTTCCCAATACAAAAACTTGCATCCATTCTACTCCCTCCGTTCTACTACCTCCGTCCTGGTTTATAGGTCCCCTTTGTAGTTTGTGTCAAATTTTGACTAAATATTTAACTAACAAAATGTTAATGCATGTCAAGAAAAATTATCTCATTGGATTCGTATTTGAACATAGTTTTCAAAATTATAATGTTTGGTGACATGCGTAAACATTTTGTTAGTTTAATCTATAGTCAAAATTTGGCACGAAATATAATGGGGACCAATAAACCCGGGCGGAGGTAGTATTTGTCAAAATATATATGTATCTAGACATGTTTTAGTATATAGGCACATCCATTTTTGGACAAATGGAAGTCAAGTATTTTTGAACGGAGGGAATACACAATAAAAAATTTAAGTTAGCACAACTAGTCTAATCCGAGAGCACAACCGAAGATTTGGTCGGGTTCTTCCTCCTTTTGCCGACACGTGGGACATCCAGCATCCAGGTCGTGTCATGAAAGAAAATAGAGTGGTAGTTGATAAGTTTAAGCGACGAGATGTGCATCTTGGGTTAAACTGTAAATAGAATCTTACTACTCTTGAGTAACTCCAAAAGCGGCCACCGAAGATCTTTCTTGGATTTGTTTTTCATCACCAGCACGTCGAGGTGAAAGATGTGCAGGTTTAGTGGGTCCTCTTGCGTTTTCACTGACATGTGGGGCCGCATGTGAGCAAACAGACGATGGGCTCCGTGCGTCCACTGGCTGACTGAGAAGAGAGATAGAGGAGTGCTGAGCACGGACTGCAGGAAATTTGTTCTACGTAACCAGCACCTTGATATTCGCGTGTGGTTGTTTCTAGAATAAAAAAAAGGAGGTACCTCTACTTATATTACTCCCACTACGCCTAGCCTAAGGTTAGTAGGTGACCTTGCGCTTGGCTCTTCGCCTCTTCCGGAAGTCGATGGTTCTACAGTAGTGCTTCTGGCAATCTGACACCAAATGAACTGTTGCACATCCACCGCTTGTAAGCAAAAGTTTCTCCTCGTGCTGCGAGCCACCACGCACGCGTTGGCGAGGGAGAAGGCGTAATCAAGCTTCTCGTCGTTCTGCGAGTTGACGGGACACATCAAAGTTATTTACTAGTAGTACATACTCTCTCTAAAAAAGGGCTGACCATGTCATTGCTACCATCCCGTGCTCCGTCGTTGAGTACGTGCACTATTGACGTGCCATTCACGTGCCATCGAAGAGAAAAAAATATTGCGTAGGTGCCATCGAAGTGCACGACTCACTTACGGAAAAGGGTTTCCCCCCGCTT
>NC_057807.1:511251227-511264550 GCF_018294505.1 Triticum aestivum
CTCACTTACGCACTGCTTATCTGATTATCTCCATTTTCTTGCATGACACGTGCACCTTGATGCTAGATGTCTTGTGTGTTGGGAAAAGGATGAACAAAGCTCATGTAAAAGAAAAGAGTTGAAGACCATAGATTCCCGACGACCGAGGAGGAGCAAGGAACCTCGCGGTGGAGCGTCTGCAAGGAACCTTGCGCGTTTTCTCCTGTTTTTTGCCGCCTGCCCACCTATAAACAACTAAAAGAACATGAACTTTTCGCTAACCACTAGAAACGGTACATCAGGATGCTAAGTTGAAGATGTATTATACTCCCTCCGTTCCCAAATATAAGTCTTTTTAGATATTTCAATAAGGGACTATATACGAAACAAAATGAGTGAATCTACACTCTAAAATATGTACACAAGCGAACGCACTAACTCCATCCAATCCAACTAATGCACATACGCGCACAGCATGGAGCACACAACGCACGTACACAAGACGTGCATGCACACACGCTCGGCCACAGAATGCACGTGAATAACACATGCATGCGCACACACTCGGCTGCATGGAGGCATGCGCCATCCGCGCGACGTCCGGTTCGTCGTGCTATGGCGAAGCTCGCACGCAACGGCGCATACGCATCTCTTGCAGCACCTCTTTGCCGTCGTTGCTCAACTACTAGTCGGAGACAAGGACGACCGCAGCCTTGGCCTTAGAGCTAGCACCGATGGAAAAACACGTATGCTGCACGCACACGAGCACATACGGAGTGCCCACGACATGGTGGTGGTGCGTCCCCAGTCGCCTCTACTCCTTCTGCGCACGTTGTCTATCAAGGCGGCTGCATGCTAATGATGATGTGGGTGAGATCTTCTAGGACTCAGATGATGACGAGGAAAATTATGAGACACAAGATGACGTACACCGTCAAGGTCCACGGTCAAGGGGGTGCTAGCAAGTGCTTAGATGTGCTTAGAGCAAGTATAATAGAGCTGAGTCAGCGGGCTATAAGGAATAAACAATAGTATATTTCTGCTTAGTTGGAGGAAACAGAAGAGGAGAGAGAAAGTAAGTGGGCTCTTCGTGAAGAGCCAGCTCTCGCACGTGCTCCTAGGCACTTTGTAGTACATGTTGACTATAAGATGGGTTGTAGGCTTATAGCCAGCAGCTGGCTATACTATTAATGCTCTTTAGATGAGGTGCTAAGTGCATTAAATGGCTTAGTAACTCAAGTGTTCAATGCATAGGTGCTTAGTTTATTGGTGCCACATCATATTTTATGCCTACGTGGCAAGCTTAGCAGCTATACATGGTGGAGCACTGGGAGAGGCCAAGGCTGGTCATAGTGGGGAGTAACTTGTACTGTAACATATTACTATGTTACTCTAAACATCTCTACAAACCGGAAAGGAGGGAGTAGTAACATACACTAGTGTCATATGCAGAGTATGGGAGCACATGATATTTCCCCGTCCGGACCGATCCCAAGTTGGCTTCTCACCTTCTTGGCCCAACAAAAACCCCTCCCCCCTCCTGCGCGCGCTTCCTGCCCGGCGCCAGCTGAGCCCGCCGCTCCACATTGATGGCAAGTCAGGGCGACGTGACCTCTCACTGCTTCCGCCATTGAAGCGGCGCGCCGACCGAGAGCACCGCCCGCTGCACACCCAGCATTTCAGACTACATAGTGGATAGTAACTTTTAGAGCAACTACTACTATAATTAGATGACATAAGTAGGCTATCAGGATTTAAATATAGTATCTGTGCTTAGTTGAAGGAGAGAGAAGAGGAGAGAGAAGAGAAGCGGATTGTAAACGTGTAGCCGGTTGTACTCCAACATACTCTACTTTGTGAGACAAAAGGTGTTGGGTAACGTTGCAGAAAATAAAAAATTTCCTACGGTTTCACCAAGATCCATCTATGAGTTCATCTAAGCAAAGAGTCATGGGAGAGAGATTGCATCTACATACCACTTGTAGATCGCGTGCGGAAGCGTTCAAGAGAACGGTGATGATGGAGTCGTACTCGCCGTGATTCAAATCATCGATGACCAAGTGCCGAACGGACAGCACCTCCGCGTTCAACACACGTACGGAGCGGATGACGTCTCCTCCTTCTTGATCCAGCAAGGGGTAAGGAGAGGTTGATGATAATCCAGCAGCACGAAGGCGTGGTGGTGGATGCAGCAGAACTCCGGCAGGGCTTCGCCAAGCTGCTACGGGAGGAGGACGAGCTGTAGCAGGGGGAGGGAGGCGTCAAGACACAGGGTGCGGCTTCCCTCCCCCTTGCCCTCCTTTATATAGGCCCCCAGGGGGCGCACCGGCCCTGGGAGATGCAATCTCCCAAGGGGGGCGGCGGCCAGGGGTGGTGGAGTGCCCCACAAGGCAAGTGGGGAGCCCCCCCACCCTAGGGTTTCCAACCCTAGGCACAGGGGGGCCCAAGGGGGAGCACCAGCCCACTAGGGACTGGTTCCCCTCCCACATCAGCCCATGGGGCCCTCCGGGATAGGTGGCCCCACCCGGTGGACCACCGGGACCCTTCCGGTGATCCCGGTACAATACCGGGTGACCTCGAAACTTTCTCGATGGCCGAAACAGCACTTCCTATATATAATTCTTTACCTCCGGACCATTCCGAAACTCCTCGTGACATCCGCGATCTCATCCGGGACTCCGAACAACATTCGGTTTGCTGCATACTCATATTCATATAACCCTAGCGTCACCAAACCTTAAGTGTGTAGACCCTACGGGTTCGGGAGACATGTAGACATGACCGAGACGGCTCTCCGGTCAATAACCAACAGCGGGATCTGGATACCCATGTTGGCTCCCACATACTCCTCGATGATCTCATCGGATGAACCATGATGTCGAGGATTCAAGCAACCTCGTATACTATTCCCTTTGTCAGACGGTATGTTACTTGCCCGAGACTCGATCGTCGGTAACCCAATACCTCGTTCAGTCTCGTTACCGGCAAGTCACTTTACTCGTACCATAATGCATGATCCCGTGACCAGACACTTGGTCACTTTGAGCTCATTATGATGATGCACTACCGAGTGGGCCCAGTGATACCTCTCCGTAATACGGAGTGACAAATCCCAGTCTCGATCCGTGTCAACCCAACAGACACTTTCGGAGATACCTGTAGTGCACCTTTATAGTCACCCAGTTACGTTGTGACGTTTGGTACACCCAAAGCACTCCTAGGATATCCGGGAGTTACACGATCTCATGGTCTAAGGAAAAGATACTTGACATTGGAAAAGCTCTAGCAAAACGAACTATACGATCTTGTGCTATGCTTAGGATTGGGTCTTGTCCATCACATCATTCTCCTAATGAAGTGATCCCGTTATCAACGACATCTAATGTCCATAGTCAGGAAACCATGACTATCTGTTGATCAACGAGCTAGTCAACTAGAGGCTTACTAGGGACATATTATGGTCTATGTATTCACACGTGTATTACGATTTCCGGATAATACAATTATAGCATGAATAAAGACAATTATCATGAACAAAGAAATATAATAATAATCCTTTTATTATTGCCTCTAGGGCATATTTCCAACAGTCTCCCACTTGCACTAGAGTCAATAATCTAGTTACATTGTGATGAATCGAACACCCATAGAGTTCTGGTGTTGATCATGTTTTGCTCGCGAGAGAGGTTTAGTCAACGGATCTGCGACATTCAGATTCGTATGTACTTTGCAAATATCTATGTCTCCATCTTGAACATTTTCACGGATGGAGTTGAAACGACGCTTGATGTGCCTGGTCTTCTTGTGAAACCTGGGCTCCTTGGCAAGGGCAATAGCTCTAGTGTTGTCACAGAAGAGTTTGATCGGACCCAACGCATTGGGTATGACTCCTAGGTCGGTGATGAACTCCTTCACCCATATTGCTTCATGTGCTGCCTCCGAGGCTGCCATGTACTCCGCTTAACATGTAGATCCCACCACGACGCTCTGCTTGCAGCGGCACCAGCTTACTGCTCCACCATTCAACATATACACGTATCCGGTTTGTGACTTAGAGTCATCCAGATCTGTGTCGAAGCTAGCGTCGATGTAACCCTTTACGGCAAGCTCTTCGTCACCTCCATAAACGAGAAACATGTCCTTTGTCCTTTTCAGGTACTTCAGGATATTCTTGACCGATGTCCAGTGTTCCTTGCCGGGATTACTTTGGTACCTTCCTACCAAACTTACGGCAAGGTTTACATCAGGTCTGGTACACAGCATGGCATACATGATAGATCCTATGGCTGAAGCATAGGGGATGACACTCATCTCTTCTTTATCTTTTGCCGTGGTCGGGCATTGAGCCGAGCTCAATCTCACACCTTGCGATACAGGCAAGAACCCTTTCTTGGACTGATCTATTTTGAACTTCTTCAAAATCTTATCAAGGTATGTGCTTTGTGAAAGACCTATGAGGCGTCTCGATCTATCCCTATAGATCTTGATGCCTAATATGTAAGCAGCTTCTCCAAGGTCCTTCATTGAAAAACACTTATTCAAGTAGGCCTTAATGCTGTCCAAAAGTTCTATATCATTTCCCATCAAAAGTATGTCATCTACATATAATATGAGAAATGCTACAGAGCTCCCACTCACTTTCTTGTAAACGCAGGCTTCTCCATAAGTCTGCATAAACCCAAATGCTTTGATCATCTCATTAAAGCGAATGTTCCAACTCCGAGATGCTTGCACCAGCCCATAAATGGATCGCTGGAGCTTGCATACTTTGTTAGCATTCTTAGGATCGACAAAACCCTCCGACTGCATCATATACAGTTCTTCCTTAAGATGCCCGTTAAGGAATGCCGTTTTGACGTCCATCTGCCATATCTCATAATCATAGTATGCGGCAATTGCTAACATGATTCAGACGGAATTCAGCTTCGCTATGGGAGAGAAAGTCTCATCGTAGTCAACCCCTTGAACTTGCCGATAACCCTTAGCGACAATTCGAGCTTTATAGATGGTAATATTACCATCCGCGTCCGTCTTCTTCTTAAAGATCCATTTGTTTTCTATTGCTCATCGATCATCGGGCAAGTCTGTCAAAGTCCATACTTTGTTTTCATACATGGATTCTATCTCGGATTGCATGGCTTCAAGCCATTTGTTGGAATCTGGGCCCGCCATCGCTTCTTCATAGTTCGAAGGTTCACCGTTGTCTAACAACATGATTTCCAGGACAGGGTTGCCATACCACACTGGTGTGCAACGTGTCCTTGTGGACCTACGAGGTTCAGTAGCAACTTGATCCGAAGTACCTTGATCATAATCATTAATTTCCTCTCCAGTTGGTGTAGGCACCACAGGAACATTTTCCTGAGCTGCACTACTTTCCGGTTCAAGAGGTAGTACTTCATCGAGTTCTACTTTCCTCCCACTTACTTCTTTCGAGAGAAACTCTTTTTCCAGAAAGGATCCATTCTTGGCAACAAAGGTCTTGCCCTCGGATCTTAAGTAGAAGGTATACCCAATAGTTTCCTTAGGGTATCCTATGAAGACGCATTTTTCCGACTTGGGTTCGAGCTTTTCAGGTTGTAGTTTCTTGACATAAGCATCGCATCCCCAAACTTTTAGAAACGACATCTTAGGTTTCTTCCCAAACCATAATTCATACGTTGTCGTCTCAACGGATTTAGATGATGCCCTATTTAAAGTGAATGTAGCTGTCTCTAGAGCGTATCCCCAAAATGATAGCGGTAAATCGGTAAGAGACATCATAGATCGCACCATATCCAATAGAGTGCGATTACGACATTTGGACACACCGTTACGCTGAGGTGTTCCAGGCGGCGTGAGTTGTGAAACGATTCCACATTTCCTTAAGTGTGTACCAAATTCGTGACTTAAGTATTCTCCTCCACGATCTGATCGCAGGAACTTTATCTTTCGGTCACGTTGATTCTCTACCTCATTCTGAAATTCCTTGAACTTTTCAAAGGTTTCAGACTTGTGTTTCATTAAGTAGACATACCCATATCTACTCAAGTCATCAGTGAGAGTGAGAACATAACGATATCCTCCGCGAGCCTCAACACTCATTGGACCGCACACATCGGTATGTATGATTTCCAACAAGTTGTTTGCTCGCTCCATTGTTCCGGAGAACGGAGTCTTGGTCATTTTGCCCATGAGGCATGGTTCACATGTGTCAAATGATTCATAATCTAGAGACTCTAAAAGTCCATCAGCATGGAGCTTCTTCATGCGCTTGACACCAATGTGACCAAGGCGGCAGTGCCACAAGTATGTGGGACTATCGTTATCAACTTTACATCTTTTGGTATTCGCACTATGAATATGTGTAATATTACGTTTGAGATTCATTAAGAATAAACCATTGACCATCGGGGCATGACCATAAAACATATCTCTCATATAAATAGAACAACCATTATTCTCGGATTTAAATGAGTAGCCATCTCGTATTAAACGAGATCCAGATACAATGTTGATGCTCAAACTTGGCACTAAATAACAATTATTGAGGTTCATAACTAATCCCGTAGGTAAATGTAGAGGTAGCGTGCCGACGGCGATCACATCGACCTTGGAACCATTCCTGACGCGCTTCATCACCTCGTCCTTCGCCAGTCTCCGCTTATTCCGCAGCTCCTGCTGTGAGTTACAAATGTGAGCAACGGCACTGGTATCAAATACCCAGGAGTTACTACGAGTACTGGTAAGGTACACATCAATTACATGTATATCAAATATACCTTTAGTGTTGCCGGCCTTCTTGTCCGCTAAGTATTTGGGGCAGTTCTGCTTCCAGTGACCCTTCCCCTTGCAATAATAGCACTCAGTCTCAGGCTTGGGTCCATTATTTGACTTCTTCCCGGCAACTGGCTTACCGGGCGCGGCAACATCCTTGTCGTCCTTCTTGAAGTTCTTCTTACCCCTGCCCTTCTTAAACTTAGTGGTCTTATTGACCATCAACACTTGATGTTCTTTCTTGATTTCAACCTCTGCTGACTTCAGCATTGAAAATACTTCAGGAATGGTCTTCACCATCCCCTGCATATTGTAGTTCAACACAAAGCTCTTGTAGCTCGGTGGGAGCGACTGAAGGATTCTGTCAATGACCGCCTCGTCCGGGAGGTTGATCTCCAGCTAGGACAGGCGGTTGTGCAACCCAGACATTTTGAGTATGTGCTCACTGACAGAACTGTTTTCCTCCATCTTACAACTATAGAACTTGTCGGAGACTTCATATCTCTCGACCCGGGCATGAGCTTGAAAAACCATTTTCAGCTCCTCGAACATCTCATATGCTCCGTGTTTCTCAAAATGCTTTTGGAGCCCCGGTTCTAAGCTGTAAAGCATGCCGCACTGAACGAGGGAGTAATCATCAGCACGTGGCTGCCAAACATTCATAACGTCTTGGTTCTCTGGGATGGGTGCTTCACCTAGCAGTTCATCTAGGACATATGCTTTCTTGGCTGCTATGAGGATGATCCTCAGGTTCCGGACCCAGTCCGAATAGTTGCTGCCATCATCTTTCAGCTTGGTTTTCTCTAGGAACGCGTTGAAGTTCATGTTGACATGAGCGTTGGCCATTTGATCTACAAGACATATTTGCAAAGGTTTAGGACTAAGTTCATGATAATTAAGTTCATCTAATCAAATTATTTAATGAACTCCCACTCAGATTTGACATCCCTCTAGTCATCTAAGTGTTACACGATCCGAGTCGACTAGGCCGTGTCTGATCATCACGTGAGAAGGACTAGTCATCATCGGTGAACATCTCCATGTTGATCGTATCTTCCATACGACTCATGTTCGACCTTTCAGTCTCTTGTGTTCCGAGGCCATGTCTGTACATGCTAGGCTCGTCAAGTTAACCCTAAGTGTTCTGCATGTGTAAATCTGTCTTACACCCATTGTATGTGAACGTAAGGATCTATCACACCCGATCATCACGTGGTGCTTTGAAACGACGAACTTTAGCAACGGTGCACAATTAGGGGGAACACTTTCTTGAAATTATTATAAGGGATCATCTTATTTACTATCGCCGTTCTAAGTAAACAAGATGCATAAAACATAATAAACATCACATGCAATTATATAAAGTAGTGACATGATATGGCCAATATCATATAGCTCCTTCGATCTCCATCTTCGGGGCTCCATGATCATCTTTGTCACCGGCATGACACCATGATCTCCATCATCATGATCTCCATCATTGTGTCTTCATGAAGTTGTCACGCCAACGACTACTTCTACTTCTATGGCTAACGCGTTTAGCAATAAAGTAAAGTAATTTACATGGCGTTCTTCAATGACACACAGGTCATACAAAAAATAAAGACAACTCCTATGGCTCCTGCCGGTTGTCATACTCATCGACATGCAAGTCGTGATTCCTATTACAAGAACATGATCTCATACATCACAATATATCATTCATCATTCATCACAACTTCTGGCCATATCACATCACATGACAATTGCTACAAAAACAAGTTAGACGTCCTCTAATTGTTGTTACATCTTTTACGTGGCTGCAATTGGGTAGTAGCAAGAACGTTTTCTTACCTACGAATAACCACAACGTGATTTTGTCAACTTCTATTTACCCTTCATAAGGACCCTTTTCGTCGAATCCGCTCCAACTAAAGTGGGAGAGACAGACACCCGCTAGCCACCTTATGCAACTAGTGCATGTCAGTCGGTGGAACCTGTCTCACGTAAGCGTACGTGTAAGGTCAGTCCGGGCCGCTTCATCCCACAATACCGCTGAAGCACGAAAAGACTAGTAGCGGCAAGCAAGTTGACAAGAGCTACGCCCACAACGAAATTGTGTTCTACTCGTGCAATAGAGAACTACGCATAGACCTAGCTCATGATGCCACTGTTGGGTAACGTTGCAGAAAATAAAAAATTTCCTACGGTTTCACCAATCCATCTATGAGTTCATCTAAGAAATGAGTCATGGGAGAGAGATTGCATCTACATACCACTTGTAGATCGCGTGCGGAAGCGTTCAAGAGAACGGTGATGATGGAGTCGTACTCGCCGTGATTCAAATCACCGATGACCAAGTGCCGAACGGACAGCACCTCCGCGTTCAACACACGTACGGAGCGGATGACGTCTCCTCCTTCTTGATCCAGTAAGGGGTAAGGAGAGGTTGATGATGATCTAGCAGCACGACGGCGTGGTGGTGGATGCAGCAGAACTCCGGCAGGGCTTCGCCAAGCTGCTGCGGGAGGAGGACGAGGTGTAGCAGGGGGAGGGAGGCGCCAAGACACAGGGTGCGGCTGCACTCCCCCTTGCCCTCCTTTATATAGGCCCCCAGGGGGGCGCCGGACCTGGGAGATGCAATCTCCCAAGGGGGGCGGCGGCCAGGGGGGGTGGAGTGCCCCCCAAGGCAAGTGGGGAGCCCCCCCCCCACCCTTGGGTTTCCAACCCTAGGCGCAGGGGGGCCCAAGGGGGGCGCACCAGCCCACTAGGGGCTGGTTCCCCTCCCACTTCAGCCCACAGGGCCCTCCGGGATAGGTGGCCCCACCCGGTGGACCCCCGGGACCCTTCCGGTGGTCCCGGTACAATACCGGGTGACCCTGAAACTTTCCCGATGGCCGAAACAGCACTTCCTATATATAATTCTTTACCTCCGGACCATTCCGAAACTCCTCGTGACGTCCGGGATCTCATATGGGACTCCGAACAACATTTGGTTTGCTGCATACTCATATTCATACAACCCTAGCGTCACCGAACCTTAAGTGTGTAGACCCTACGGGTTCGGGAGACATGTAGACATGACCGAGACGGCTCTCCGGTCAATAACCAACAGCGGGATCTGGATACCCATGTTGGCTCCCACATACTCCTCGATGATCTCATCGGATGAACCATGATGTCGAGGATTCAAGCAACCCCGTATACTATTCCCTTTGTCAGACGGTATGTTACTTGCCCGAGACTCGATCGTCGGTATCCCAATACCTCGTTCAGTCTCGTTACCGGCAAGTCACTTTACTCATACCATAATGCATGATCCCGTGACCAGACACTTGGTCACTTTGAGCTCATTATGATGATGCACTACCGAGTGGGCCCAGTGATACCTCTCAGTAATACGGAGTGACAAATCCTAGTCTCGATCCGTGTCAACCCGACAGACACTTTCGGAGATACCTGTAGTGCACCTTTATAGTCACCCAGTTACGTTGTGACGTTTGGTACACCCAAAGCACTCCTACGGTATCCGGGAGTTACACGATCTCATGGTCTAAGGAAAAGATACTTGACATTGGAAAAGCTCTAGCAAAACGAACTATACGATCTTGTGCTATGCTTAGGATTGGGTCTTGTCCATCACATCATTCTCCTAATGATGTGATCCTGTTATCAATGACATCTAATGTCCATAGTCAGGAAACCATGACTATCTGTTGATCAACGAGCTAGTCAACTAGAGGCTTACTAGGGACATATTATGGTCTATGTATTCACACGTGTATTACGATTTCCGGATAATACAATTAGAGCATGAATAAAGACAATTATCATGAACAAAGAAATATAATAATAATCCTTTTATTATTGCCTCTAGGGCATATTTCCAACAAAAGGTGGGGCCATTATTAATGATATTGTATTTATACTAAAGGGACTAACGGATGCCTTAATTACTCCGTTTTTTTGAGACAAACCTTGGTGGGGCTATTATTGACTTTTTTTGAGCTATTATTGACTTGGACGTGGGGTTTGGGGGCCAAAGGCCTACAATTATACTCCGACCTGACATGCTCTACCCTACCCGCCATTGTATCATATGGTTTCGCACCGTTCCAGATCTTAGCGCCGCCACGCAATTCTTCTCCAGCCCTCCTTCCGGCATGCACCGCGAGAAGGGATAGCAGTCCTCCGAACCCCGCCTTTCGTGATCCTGTACGGGAGAGGGGCGATTAGGTTTTTGGGGAGCACACTCTTGTGACTCCTTCCAGCGACGACTTCCTCAATGACAGCCTTCTTCCCCGACCTCGGTAACCTCTTCATCAACGACATGAGTGACAACATCAACCACATCGGTTCTGCTCCCGCTGTACAGTATGTGATTTTGTCCTCCTGGTTTAGTCCACATCATTACTTTGATGTTTGCAATTGTCGTCATGATCTATTTACTGCTGATTCGGATTAAATCTCATACTAAACTGCTCATATATTCAACAATCCAATCCAAAAACCTGATCACAGGCAATTTACTCCGAGTTGTTTTGCTGTGGTTTTGAAGCCGCCTACTTTTAAGGGGGTGCAATATAAAAGGTGGCACACAAGAGCAGTATATTGGTTTCAGATCATGTGTTGCTATGACGCCACTAAGGGTAAGCCTGAGAGCGATCTTAATCCTACACAGCAGGAAGCTTTTCAGAACATGGATACCCTCTTCAAAGCCACCCTGGTAAGTGTTCTTGATGATTCCATTGTGGATTCGCATATGTTGTTTGACAGCGGAAAAGACATGTGGGTTGTGCTCGAGGCCACGTTTGAGCCCTCGGGCGTTGGCAACGAGTTGTACATCATGGAGCAATTCTGTGACTACAAAGATGACTGATGAGCGCTCTGTTGTTCAGCAGACTCATGAGATACAGTCACTCTCTAAGGAACTTGAGTACTTTAAGTGTGTGTTGCCGGACAAATTTGTTGCTGGGACCATCATTGCCAAGCTTCCACCTTCGTGGAATGATTTTCTACTTCTCTGAAAAACAAGAGACATGAGTTTTTTGTTTTGGATCTCATTAGCACTCTTGATTTTGAGGAGAAGGTGAGAGCAAAAGACACACATGCTCGGGTCGCCGAGGGAGCTTCTAGTGCCCACATGGTACACGAGAAGAACTTCCAGCCCAAGTAGCCCCAAAACAACAAGAACAAATCTCAGGGGAAAGGCAAGTTTGATGCAAAGAACAAGCCGTCACATTCTACCAACTTCAAGAAGAATTCTCATAATGGGAAGGGATACAAATCTCAATTTTGGTAGCACCGCACAAAATTTATATGGCTGCATCTACCTGTTGTCAGCTAACCTCATGGTGCTCCAGGTATTCCTACATTCGTAACTAGGTACAATGACCACCGCAAGATGAAATTAGCTTATTCGTACGTTGACTTGCTGAATGCAGTGTGGAACGATCCTGTCATGTCTGGAGGAGCAAACAAGCAGTGCAGTCGAAGGTGGAAATCAACCAAGGACTTATGAAATTATATGTAATCTTTCTCAGGCGGGTCAGTATCCCCTTCGTCCAGATGATCGTGTTTTGTCATGCCGAGCTATTGATATGTCCTACTGTTTTGCAACACCGTTTAAGTATAGCTACTGTTTTCCTATCTTTTCATATTCAAGACAATGAATAGGATATCAGGGGAACTGCACAATATGGACCCATGTTGAGTCATCTCTATTGCCTCATGTGTTTGCTGCAAATGTGTCAGCATCAAATGCAAGATGAGGCAGCTAGATAGCTGTGGAGTTGCCAACATGCTCAAAGTGCTCGCAACATTGAGAAGAAACAAGCATGCCCAAGAAAATAATGCGTGCGCAGGGAGGCCCTTTGCTCAGAGAAGCATCGACCGATTTTCTTTATTTCCACACCTTCTCACAGTTTTGTATATTGGTTATAGTATGGTGAATCATTGAGATGCATAGACATGCTGAACTTTTGTTCTTCTGAATGTTAGTTTAATGTGAGTGTCTGCATCCAGTAGCGCATCCTCTAATTTGGTGGATGCACACAGAGAAAATAAATCTCCTTAATTTACTCCATAACCACCCTATTAAATAGGCCTAGTAACAAACCAGGCGCATGCAGTGGCCGGCGGGCACATGCATCCTGCATGCATGGCGAGTCATGCAGCAACGCAAAAGAAGAGAGCGGTTCTTGGGAAAAAGCGAGTAGTTAGTGCAGCGTGCCTTATAAACACGAACAACTCGCTCTCCCGCTTCCGTATCCCCACCCAATTCCCCCCTCTCCCCAATCTTCCTCACTCGCCCAGAAAACCCCGCTCACCTTCTTCCTCACTCATACAGAAAACACTTGCTCCTCTTCTTCCACTCCTACAGAAATCCCCAGCCCTCCTTCTTCCCCACTCGCACTGCCACTAGGCTCGTCTCTAGCTACTCTGCTCAAACCCGTGAGCTCGGCACGACGCCCACAAGGAAAATGGAGTCGGCTGGCCCCAGCGCCAAGAAGATGAGGCTCCCGCCAGCGATGACGCCGGTTGTAGATCCCGCACCCGGTAGCGCGGGGGGAAGCGGCGAGCCCCCCCCCCCCACCCGGATCTGAGGAA
>NC_057807.1:511264800-511306313 GCF_018294505.1 Triticum aestivum
TGGACCACATCAGCGATCTCCCGGACGTCATCCTTGAGGAGATCATCTCGCTTCTCCCCACCAAGGATTGCTGCCGCACACAAGTCCTCTCAACTCGGTGGCGCCCTCTATGGCGCACTGCGCCCCTCAATCTCGACTGTCGTCAGATATCCGTCCTTCCTGAATTTGATCTCATCAGAGCCATCGTCTCTTCTCACCAGCAGGGCCCCGTTCAATGCCTCTGCATCCCGACAAGCTACATGTTGTCCATACCCGGCAAGGTGGACGCTTGGCTGACATCCCCTGAATTCGGAAAACTCCAGTAGTTTGAGTTCTACCATTACCACGAAAGTTTCATACCACGAACATACCAAGAATTCGTGCCCACACCACCGTTGTCCATCTTGCGGTTTTCCTCCTCTCTCCACACCGCCACCTTCGCCCGGTGCCATCTACCAGACGATCTGCTACAAATGCTTCGACTCCCACTACTAAAAAAACTTCCTCTTGTGGTGGTTTATCTATCGGAGGCCTCACTGCACAGCATCATGCCCTGCCCTGGAGTGCTTGCTGATTGTTTCGGGAATAGAAATCGGTATCAGTTGTCTCCAAATAAAGTCGCCTCACCTTAAAAGCATTGGAATTTGTTTTGAAGGACAGCAGCTCATCATCGAAGATGCCCCTTCACTTGAAAGGTTGCTCCTTCATAATTGTTATACACCTTCAGAAATAACTGTCGTCTCTGCGCCCAAACTGGAGACCTTGGGTGTAATTCGTGACCCGTTTAATAATCACAAGGAGTTGGTGTTTGGCTCCTCACCTTTTCAGGTACCGTATATTATCATCTACACATTTGTAATCATATGCTGCATTTTTCATTTATGCACATAAGTTTTATATCATCTTGGAGTACACTTTGGGTACTAATATTATGTTATATGCTCAATGAAGAGTTCGTCCATTGATAGCCTATCAATGCTGATGGATTCTGTCAAGATCATATATATCAGAATGTATAGTTTTGATCTGGACATAATTATTGGCTTGCTGCGATGCTTTCGACTCTGGAGAATTCATACATAGAGGTGATGATTTCATGCACATTGAAAGCCCGTATATATTGTACTAGAATTAACTGTTCAGCTGTCGTTCTTTCGACATACTCTTTTTTCAGACCTTAACTGTTTTCAATCTTCATGTCTACTTAGGCAGAACCACATGGACAAAAACATATAACCAATCGTTGGCGTAATAAGCACAAGGATTTTCTCAATTCTCATGACATTCGTTTGAGGACAATAACGATGGGACGATATGCATCCAACCAGGCAAACAGAAGCTTTGTCACATTCTTCCTGTTGAATGCGAGGTTACTATTGTCCATGAGGCTTAATTTTTACAGCAAGAGATTTCTCACGGACGAACATGTTGAACAGCAAAAAAAGAAGTTTCAGGTGGACAAATGGGCTTCTAAACGTGCTCGGCTTCTATTTACAACAAGTTGTAGACATCCTAAAATAATTTTTTTTGCACAGGATGTTGATTTTATGGATCAGACCGATCCATTTGTTTGTGACTGCAAAAAAGAGTGGTTGGGTTAGATGTTACTGTCATGTTCAATCTGGGTTTTGTCTAAAAATTTGATAAACAATTAATCCTTGGGCTTTTTGTACCATTTGTATGCTTGACTTGCATGTTGTTGCCCTCGTACTCCCCTCAACCTGCCACTACACTGCCGCATCTTTCATGGCTCCTGTTCGTTCCCATCCGAGGCCTTGCTGTTGTTCTCTGCCTTGGTTAGCTCGCTATGCTCACCGCCGTCTGGTGTTGTCAACATGGTCAACAACCAAGAGGAATTAGGAGATGACTGTACGTGGAGAGGCTGACAGTAGGGACCCACCAAGGTCATTGCATTTCGCAAGCAGGTGCCTCGTTATTACAAGCCAAAACAATACTTCCTCCTAATTGTTTGACAACTAGGTTCCACGCCATTGCCAATGTAGTCAATAAACGAGAAAATTACACAATGAGCGGATAACACCAGGGACCCAGCAGCTCGCCCAGTTGTTTTTCAGTTTCAGAGACGGAGCTCAACTGCGCGCTGTGCGGGGGCTGTGGCCCGTCTAGCCCACGCTTACGATTTTATTAAGCACATGACGAGCCTAGTTGATATTTTTTTCTTTC
The DNA here is from genome assembly GCF_018294505.1 of Triticum aestivum. NCBI lineage: Eukaryota > Viridiplantae > Streptophyta > Magnoliopsida > Poales > Poaceae > Triticum > Triticum aestivum. The sequence goes on from NC_057807.1 coordinate 511,266,964, forward strand.
TGAAATTGGCTAGCCCAGTTCTTTTTTTTGGACAATACCAAAACTGAGGCCTACTTGCTTTTCTCAGCCCTGCTGGGCTGCAAATCTTTCAAGACGAGGAGGGATAAGAAATGGGCTTCCCCAGAAAACGGGCTATAAGTTGTAAGAAATGGGCTGTAAATTTTTAAACCAAAGCCAACCGGCAATTACATTAAAATATCATTTTTTTCAGGATTTCTCTACTCTCTACTCTTATAAAAACCAAAGCCAACTGGCAATTACATTAAAATATCATCTTTTCACCCACAAGATAAACTACTCATACAAATGCATCTTCATGTTCCGTGCAACGCACGGGCATCTTGCTAGTTAAGATTCTAAATTTCATTCATTTTTTTTGCGGAGAATTGTTTTTTGAATTTTATTTTGATATAATTTTTTGAAAACTATTTTTAACGTGACTCGAAATTTTGTGATTAAAAGAGTTCGGACCACACCAAAATATGCAAAATTTCATTGAATTTTTTAGCAGTGCCCAGAATATATGGTCTGTAATGCTAATAAGAAGAATATGAGCTTCAAATATCCATAAGAATTAGCAAATGGGCTGTAAATTATTGAAAATAATGGCTAATGGGCTGTATGCTGTTTTCCATAGATTTGGAGGCTGACTTCTGGACCTACTAGGTTGACGATGACGTTGTCCTAAATTATTATTTTTTGACACGTACGCAAGGCTTTGTCAACTTAGTCAACACACAGCAGTGACTGTTGGATGTCCATCCAACGGCCGCCGTGCTTCTTCAATCTCTGATCTTCCTGCTCCAGCCGCCCAAACCAGCGCCGGCGGGACTGCCTGCTCCCTCCTCCCGTGGCTGGCTGTGCTGCCGCCAGGCCATCCCTCTAACCACCCACACATCCTGTTATTTTTCGGTGACGTCAGCCTCACCCCGCAGCCGACCAGTCATCGCTTGTTCTCCCCTCAGCGTGGGCATCCACTGTGGTGGCTTCGTCGGCTCCGGGTGGTTCTCTTCCTGGGCCCCGCCCTCGTCCACCGCGTTTGTGCTCTCGGCGCGGCGAGGTCAACATGGTCAACAAACAACAGCCATCGGAAGAGGCTGACAATAGGGGCCCACACAGGAAAATGCCTCTTTATTACACGCAAAATAATGATTCCTCCACCTGATAGCTGGGACCCACCGGAAGGGTCTCTATATTTCGCGAAAAAATGTTCCCCCCGCTGTCAGCTCGGACCCACCGGAAATGCCTCCTTATTACGCACAAAAAAATGAATACTCCCCCTACTAGCTGGGACTCACCTTGGTGGGAGGCTGACTTGTGGGCCTACTAAGTTTACGGGGACGGAGGGCTTTGTCAACTTAGTCAATATGAACGACTCTAGCTCCAGTGATTGTACGATGTCCATCCAATGGTCGTAGCTCTTCTTGAACCTCTGGCCTTCGTGCTCCAGCCGCCCAAAGCAGCGCGGGTCGTGTCGCGTGCTCCTGCCTCCCATGGCCGGCTGTGATGCCGCGGAGGCCTCACCGCCCCCTACTACTCCCACCACTGGCCAGGACATCCCTCTACTCACCCACACCCCCTGTTATTCTGTGGCGACGGCAGCCTCACCCTCGTACTCCTCTTCGCGTGGGCATCCACTGCTGCGTCTTCCCCGGCTCCGTGTCGTCCCCTTCCTAGGCCTCGCCGCCGTCCACTGTCATGGTGCTCTCGGCGCGGCATGGTCAATGTGGTCAACGACCGACTTCCATCGGAAGAGTACTGTGCGTGGAGAGGCTGATAGCTAGGTCCATGGCGGTCGCAAGGAAGTGCCTCCTTATTATGCGCAAAATAATTATTCCTCCACCTGACAGCAGGGACCCACCGGACGGGCCACCGTATTTCGCGAAAAAAAACGTTTCCACCTGACTGCTGGGACCCACTAGCTACATCTTCGCACGCAAGGAAGTGCGTCCGGGCAAAAAAACGATTCGCCCCCCTGACTGCTGGGACCCACCAGCTACATCTTCGCACGCAAGGAAGTGCGTCCGGGAAAAAAACGATTCGCCCCCCTGACTGCTGGGACCCACCAGCTACATCTTCACACGCAAGGAAGTGCCTAATAGTCGGGACCCACCTGGTCTAAGCGTACGTAGCGTTGTCATTCTGGTCGCGAACATGTACGTACATACTAGTTGTAGTAGAGGCGCGCACATACACGTACGTACAGCGGCAAGGGTGCAAGAAAGAAAATACGGCCACATACGTACATACGGGAAGGGTCTCGAACGCCTACTCGCGCATACGTACATAGTTGGATCGGAACGGAGAAATAGCATCGTCGTCGTGTTCATGGGGAGGCAACAAAATGCGTCGTGTTCATCGGGAGGCAACGGAACGCGTGGGAGCCAACCGGCTGGGTCAGAACGAAATGCGTGGTCGTGTTCATCGGGAGGGCTTGGACGGAACAGGCGATGGAAACGAGGCATGGCGTACCGCACAATGGAGGAAACGGCCTTGTGTTCAACCGGCCATGTTCGAAACGGGGTCCTGTTGATCGGGAGGGGCCTGGCGTACCGCAAAATGGAGGAAACAGACCTCCTATGGTCGAAACGGGGGTCCTGTTGATCAGGAGGGGTGTGGCGTACCGCAAAACGGACGAAACGGACCTCCTACGGTCGAAACGGGGGTCCTGTTCATCGGGAGGGGTGTGGCGTACTGCAAAACAGACGAAATGGACTTGTGTTGGAGCGCTACTGTCGAAACGGGGGGGAGGGGGGAGGGGTGTGGCATACCGCAAAACGGGACTCCACGAGATACTGTTCATCTCCACCGTCGACCTCCTCCAGCCTCCACGGGCTACCGTCGACCTGCTCCAGCCTCCACGGGCTCCTGTTCATCCAGCCTCCACCGCGCGCTACTCCACCGGCTACTGTTCAACCACCCCTCCACGGGCACCCCTCCATCGTCTATTGTTCATCCAGCCCTCCACACCACGGGGTCCTGTTCAACCACCCCTCCACGGCCACCCCTTCACCGTCTACTGTTCATCCAGACCTCCACACCAAGGGTTCCTATTCATCCAGAGGCAACGCCACCGCTCACTGTTCATCCAATCCCCCCCCCCCGCAACGCTCATTGTTCATCCCAGAGGCAGCACGATCGGCTTCAGTTAGCAGCAGTAGCGAAGGAATCGCACCATCAGGTTCAGTTAACAGCCATCAATCGATCGCTCGGGTTCAGTAATGCGTAGCCTGCAGTGCAATTGCTCGGGCAGTTAGAGCCCAACGCCTCGCTCGGCTTCAGTTAGAGGCAACGCCTCGCACACATGCGCGTACGTACGAGAGAAACGCGCATCGCTCCGCCCCCGATCTCCCACCGTAACCGGCAACTCCCTGAAATTTTCCTCCCCCTTGCTTCTACCACGTTTTTTTCCGTCATGGACGGCCCAAAGAATGTCATGCAGCTGCGTCTCCGGCCCGCCCAGGACGAAAAGCACATTTTCTGTCATGATTTTTTGTCATAGAAGTAGGAGCCCACCACATCTATGATGATACCGGGTTTTGTCACAATTATCGTCATAGAAGTGTCATATGTATGACAGAAAAAAAATTCGTTCAGCCCAAAATGTCACGGATGTGTCTTTTTTTTGTAGTGATCTCTCTTCCTTCAATATATTTCATGAATTGTTCAAATGACCAATACAATGCTTGCTAACCTTCAATAAATTTAAAACCTCTACTTCTTAGATGTGAAGTCATTACTCCCCATGGGATAAGCAAATGAGACATATATAATTTCAGATTTATGACATTCAACTCATTCAACCATTTACTCATAGGATATAAGTGAAGCACACGAGTAAATGACAAACTACTCCAACAAGATATAAGTGAAGATCAATGAGTAGCTAAATAATTATGTAACTATGTGAAGACTCCCTCTCATTTAAGAATTTCAGATCTTGGTATTGTATTCAAACAGCAAGCAAAACAAAATAAAATGACATTGCAAGGATAGCACAACTCATGTGAAGAAGCAAAAACTTAGGTTCAACCCATACTAACTGATAGTTGTTGAAGAAGAAAGGTGGGATGCCTAACGGGGCATCCCCAAGCTTAGATACTTGAGACTTCTTGAAATATTATCTTAGGGTGCCTTGGGCATCCCCAAGCTTGAGCTTTTGTGTCTCCTTAATTCCTCTCATATCATGGTTTCTCTTTTTATCAAAAGCTTCGTCCACACCAAACTCAACAAGAACTCGTGAGATAGGTTAGTATAAACCAATGCAAAACCTTATCATTTTCTACTGTAATAAATCACTAAAATTATTATTCAACATTTCATAATAAATGCCTCTGCATATTTAGTACTATTATCCTCAAATAGAATCATTAAACAAGTAACCATATGCAAACAATGCAAACATAACAGCAATCTTCCAAAACAGTACAGTCTGTAAAGAATGCAAGAGTATCAATACTTCCCTAACTCCAAAAATTATGAGAAAAATACTACGCTGTAGAAGATTTATCAGAGCTCATTATGCAAAAAGTTTCAACATTATATCATGCTCCGACTTTTCTAGGGAATTTTTGCAACAGAGGTAAACTTTCTGTTTTCAAACAGCAACATGTATACTAGCAAAATAAGCATGGTAAAGGCTATCCTTGACATTTTTATTGAAAATAAAGATGCAAAATATTATTCTAAATAACATAAAGAAAATACTAACAAAATAAAATGATGCTCCAAGCAAAACACATACCATGTGGTGAATAAAAATATAGCTCCAAGTAAAGTTACCGATGAACGAAGACGAAAGAGGTGATGCCTTCCGGGGCATCCCCAAGCTTAGGATCTTGGTTGTCCTTGAATATTACCTTGGGGTGCCTTGAGAATCCCCAAGATTAGGCTCGTTCCACTAATTATTCCATAGTCCATCGAATCTTTACCCAAAACTTGAAAACTCCACAACACAAAACTCAATAGAAAACTTGTAAACTCCATTAGTATAAGAAAATAAAACCACCACTTAGGTACTGTAATGAACTCATTCTAAATTCATATTGGTGTAATATATACTGTATTAAAACTTATCTATGGTTCATACCCTCCGATACTACTCATAGATTCATCAAAATAAGCAAACAACACATAGAAAAGAGAATCTGTCAAAAACAGAACAGTCTGTAGTAATCTCTATCAAGCGTATACTTCTGGAACTCCAAAAAGCCTACCAAATTAGGAAGTCCTAAGCAATTTGTGTACCAATCCATAGCAAAAAGAATCAGATCAGAAGCACGTTTTGTGAATTATCAAAACTAGTTTACTGGGTGCAAAAGTTTCTGATTTTCAACAGGATCAACACAACTATCACCATAAGCTATCCTAAAGGTCTTACTTGGCACTTTATTGAAACAAAAGCTATAAAACATTATTAATACAGTAGCATAATCATGTGGACACACAAAAACAGTAGGGGTAAATATTGGGTTGTCTCCCAACAAGCGCTTTTCTTTAATGCCTTTCTAGCTAGGCATGATGATGACAATGATGCTCACATAAAAGATAAGAATTGAAACATAACGGGAGCATCATGAAGCATATGACTAGAACATTTAAGTCTAACCCACTTCCTATGCCTAGGGATTTTGTGAGCAAACAACTTATGGGAACAATAATCAACTAGCATAGGAAGGTAAAACAAGCATAGCTTCAAGGTTCTAAGCACATAGAAAGGAAACTTGATATTATTGCAATTCCTACAAGCATATGTTCCTCCCTCATAATAATTTTCAGTAGCATCATGAATGAATTCAACAATATAACCAGCACCTAAAGCATTCTTTTCATGATCTACGCGCATAGAAAATTTACTACTCTCCACATAAGCAAAATCATTATCATTCGGAATAGTGGGAGTATCATAAGAGACTTGAATACTATAAATTGTTTCCACATTAAAAGAGTAATGTTCAGAAAAATGGTAATCATAATCATGACAAGTTTTATAAATATAATTATCACTACTTTTTATAGCATAAGTTTCATCACAATAATCATCATAAGTAGCAACTTCGTTCTCATCATAATCGATTGAAACCTCTCCCAAGATAGTGGAATCATCACTAAATAAAGTTGACACTCTTCCAAATCCACTTTCATATTCATCACAATAAAAATTCAACATCCTCCAAAATAGTGGCATCACTACTTGCTTAAGTTGACACTCTTCCAAACCCACTTTCATCAATATAATCATAATAGGTAATAGGCATGCTATCATCATAACAACTTTGCATATCAAAACTTGGGATGCTAAAAATATGATCTTCATTAAACGTAGCATCCCCAAGCTTGGGACAAACACTAATTTCAGCAAATATATTCTCAAATATGTCATCCTCATCAAACATAGCTTCCCCAACCTTGGGCCTTTTCATATCATAAGCATAATCACTCTCATCATTAATAGTATGGATAGCACCAATAGTATAACAATTATCATCATCACAATGAGTAGTAGGAGCAACATCATTTGTGAGGGATACCTTTTTACCTTTGTTGCTCCTTCTCTTCTTTTTCTTCTTCACATTATGTGTAGGTTCAACCTTCTTCTTTGAGCTCTTTATTAATGAGATTGGTTGAATAGAAAGCTCCCCCTCGTTACCCGATTCTTCATAAGAAATAATAGGAGGAGATTGGAAAGTCTCTTCCCTTTCATTAGTATTCTCTTCATCTTATATTTGCTTTCTTTTCTTTAGGTAATTGGCAATATAAGGATTTTCAATGCAATTCACCGCACAATACAAATAAATCTTTTCTAGATCAATATCAAGAAAATGCTCAAGATTAAATTCTGGAATATGCTTAGTTGCACGTTTCAATTCCTCATAACCCAAAAGAAAACTAAGTTCATTATGTTGTGCAAGGGAAATCAAGTCATCACAATTTTTGGACATGATTCGATCGTGAAACAATTTGCATCGGAGATTTGAATGACCACGTTCATTGCAAAGTTCACAGGTACGGCAAAGGAAATTTAAATTTTCAGCACTCACATTAAGCCTTTCTTGCAACCCTTTAGTTTCTAAATACTTATGCCTCTTGCAATATCTATTTTCCCTATTTGGTGTGTACTTGCAAACCCAATCTACTCCACAAAAATCGACATGCTTATAAGAGATATTTTCATCATAACTAGTGCAATCATCATTAAAAGTGCAATCATCATTAGTACTATGGATATTCAAAGAGTCCATACTAACAACAATGCAATCATGCACATCATTCAAAGATTTAGTACTAAGCATTTTAATGCATTCTTTTAGCAACTGAGCACAATTTTCCTTTTCACCATTCTCACGAAAGATATTAAAAAGATGAAGCGTATGAGACAAACTCAAATCCATTTTTTGTAGTTTTCTTTTATAAACTAAACTAGTGATAAAACAAGAAACAAAAAGATTCGATTGTAAGATCTAAAGATATACCTTCAAGCACTCACCTCCCCGGCAATGGCACCAGAAAAGAGCTTGATGTCTACTACACAACCTTCTTCTTGTAGACGTTGTTGGGCCTCCAAGTGCAGAGGTTTGTAGGATAGTAGCAAATTTCCCTCAAGTGGATGACCTAAGGTTTATCAATCCGTGGGAGGCGTAGGATGAAGATGGTCTCTCTCAAGCAACCCTACAACTAAATAACAAAGAGTCTCTTGTGTCCCCAACACACCCAATACAATGGTAAATTGTATAGGTGCACTAGTTCGGCGAAGAGATGGTGATACAAGTGCAATATGGATAGTAGATATAGGTTTTTGTAATCTGAAAATATAAAAACAGCAAGGTAACTAATGATAAAAGTGAGCGTAAACGGTATTGCAATGGTAGGAAACAAGGCATAGGATTCATACTTTCACTAGTGCAAATTCTCTCAACAATAATAACATAATTGGATCATATAACTATCCCTCAACATGTAACAAAGAGTCACTCCAAAGCCACTAATAGCGGAGAACAAACGAAGAGATTATGGTAGGGTATGAAACCACCTCAAAGTTATCCTTTCTGTTCTATCTATTCAAGAGTCTGTAGTAAAATAACATGAAGCTATTCTTTCCATTCAATATATCATAGAGTTCATACTAGAATAACACCTTAAGACACAAATCAACAAACACCCTAATGTCACCTAGATACTCCATTGTCACCTCAAGTATCCGTGGGCATGATTATACGGTATGCATCACGCAATCTCAGATTCATCTATTCAACCAACACAAAGTACTTCAAAGAGAGCCCCGAAGTTTCTACCAGAGAGTCAAGATGAAAATGTGTGCCAACCCCTATGCAAAGGTTAATGGGCGGAACCCGCAAGTTGATCACCAAAACATACATCAAGTGGATCACGTGATATCCCATTGTCACCATAGATAAGCACGGCAATACATGCATCAAGTGTTCTCAAATCATTAAAGACTCAATCCGACAAGATAACTTCAAAGGGAAAACTCAATCCATTACAAGAGAATAGAGGGGGGGAGAAACATCATAAGATCCAACTATAATAGCAAAGCTCGCGAGACATCAAGATCGTGCCATAGAGGGAACACGAGAGAGAGAGAGATAAAACACATAGCTACTGGTACATACCCTCAGCCCCGAGGGTGAACTACTCCCTCCTTTTCATGGAGAGCGCCGGGATGATGAAGATGGCCACCGACAAGTGCAATATGGATAGTAGATATAGGTTTTTGTAATCTGAAAATATTAAAACAGCAAGGTAACTAATGATAAAAGTGAGCGTAAACGGTATTGCAATGGTTGGAAACAAGGCATAGGGTTCATACTTTCACTAGTGCAAGTTCTCTCAACAATAATAACATAATTGGATCATATAACTATCCCTCAACATGCAACAAAGAGTCACTCCAAAGCCACTAATAGCGGAGAACAAACGAAGACATTATGGTAGGGTACGAAACCACCTCAAAGTTATCCTTTCTGTTCTATCTATTCAAGAGTCCGTAGTAAAATAACATGCAGCTATTCTTTCCGTTCAATCTATCATAGAGTTCATACTAGAATAACACCTTAATACACAAATCAACCAACACCCTAATGTCACCTAGATACTCCATTGTCATCTCAAGTATCCGTGGGCATGATTATACGATATGCATCACACAATCTCAGATTCATCTATTCAACCAACACAAAGTACTTCAAAGAGAGCCCCAAAGTTTCTACCGGAGAGTCAAGATGAAAACGTGTGCCAACCCCTATGCAAAGGTTCATGGGCGGAACCCGCAAGTTGATCACCAAAACATACATCAAGTGGATCACGTGATATCCCATTGTCACCACAGATAAGCACGGCAAGACATACATCAAGTGCTCTCAAATCATTAAAGACTCAATCCGACAAGATAACTTCAAAGGGAAAACTCAATCCATTACAAGAGAATAGAGGGGGGAGAAACATCATAAGATCCAACTATAATAGCAAAGCTCGCGATACATCAAGATCGTGCCATAGAGAGAACACGAGAGAGAGAGAGAGATAAAACACATAGCTACGGGTACATACCCTCAGCCCCGAGGGAGAACTACTCCCTCCTTGTCATGGAGAGCGTCGGGATGATGAAGATGGCCAACGGTGAGGGATCCCCCCTCCGGCAGGGTGCCGGAACAGGCTCCCAAGAGGATTTTGGTGGCTACATAGGCTTGCGGCTGCGGAACTCCCGATCTATTGTGTGCTCCGAAGGTTTTAGGGTATGTGGACTTATATAGGCGAAAGAAGTCAGTCGAGGGAGTCTCGAGGGGCCCACGAGACAGGGGGCGCGCCTAGTAGGGGGGCGCCCCCCACCCTCGTGGCCACCTCGAAACTTCCTTTACTTCAACTCCAAGTCTCCCGGATCACGTTCATTCCAAAAATCACGCTCCCGGAGGTTTCATTCTGTTTGGACTCCGTTTGATATTCCTTTTCTTTGAAACACTGAAATAGGCAATAAAACATCAATATGGGTTGGGCCTCTGGTTAGTAGGTTAGTCCCAAAAAATGATATAAAAGTGTATAATAAAGCCTGTAATCATTCAAAACAGGTAATAAAATAGCATGAATGCTTCATAAGTTATAGATACGTTGGAGACGTATCAGTAAGTAGTATGACTATTATCGCCCACAACTCTTTGTGTTCTACTCGTGCATAAAACATCTGCGCATAGACCTGGCTCGGATGCCACTGATGGGGAACGTAGTAATTTCAAAATTTTCCTACGATCATGCAAGATCTATCTAGGAGATGCATAGCAACGAGAGGGGAGAGTGTGTCCATGTACCCTCATAGACTGAAAGCGGAAGCATTTAGTAACGCGTTGATGTAGTCGAACGTCTTCGTGATCCAACCGATCCAAGTACCAAACATACGGCACCTCCACGTTCAACACACGTTCAGCTCGTCACGTTCCTCATGCTCTCGATCCAGCTAAGGATGCGGGTGAGTTCCGGTCAGCATGATGGCGTGGTGACGGTGATGATGATGTTACTGGTGCAGGGTTTCGCCTAAGCACTACAATGATATGACCAAGGTGTGTAACTGTGGAGGGGGGCACCGCACACGGCTAACAGAAGACTTGGTGTGTTCTAGGGTGCCCCCTGCCCCGTATATAAATGAGGGAGGGGGAGGCTGGCCGGCCCTAGGGGGCGTGCCAAGGAGAGGGAGTCCTACTAGGATTTCCTAGTCCTAGTAGGATTCCTCTACAAGGAAGAGGTGGGGAAGGAAGGAGAGGGAGAGGGAGTAGGAAAGGGGGGGCTGCCCCGGCGTGGCCTGCCCTTGCGGCCCTCCTCTCTCTCCACTAAGGCCCATGAGGGGCCATTTGTTCCCCCGGGGGTTCCGGTAACCCCTCCGGCACTGTGTTTTCACCCGAAATCACTCGGAACACTTCCAGTGTCCGAATAACATTTTCCAATATATCAATCTTTATGTCTCGACCATTTCAAGACTCCTTGTCATGTCTGTGATCTCATCCAGGACTCCGAACAAACTTCGGTCATCAAAACGCATAACTCATAATACAAATCGTCATCGAATGTTAAGCGTGTGGACCCTATGGGTTCAAGAACTATGTAGACATGACCGAGACACATCTCCAGTCAATAACCAATAGCAGACCCTAGATGCTCATATTGGCTCCTACATATTCTACGAAGATCTTTATCGGTCAAACCGCATAACAACATGCATTGTTCCCTTTGTCATCGGTATGTTACTTGTCCGAGATTCGATCGTCGGTATTATCATACCTAGTTTAATATCGTTACCGGCAAGTCTCTTTACTCGTTCTGTAATACTTCATCCCGCAACTAACTCATTAGTCACATTGCTTGCAAGGCTTGTAGTGATGAGCATTACCGAGAGGGCCCAGTGATACCTCTCCGATACACGGAGTGACAAATCCTAATCTCGATCTATGCCAACCCAACAAACACCTTCGGAGACACCTGTAGAGCATATTTATAATCACCCTTTTACGTTGTGATGTTTGATAGCACACAAGGTGTTCCTCCGGTATTCGGGAGTTGCATAATCTCATAGTCTGAGGAACATGTATAAGTCATGAAGAAAGCAGTAATGGTCAATGGCCGTCAGAAGAGTTTATGGTCAATGCAGGCATTAAGGATGAATTTGACGCATATGTGCGTAATGCCGATCTTGAGGACTTCATGCAAGATAAGTGTCCTCAGTACTACCAATTGACTGACTCATTTGTGAGAAGATTTAAAATATACATCTTCACGTAATTCTCAGAATGTCCTGTTTGATATTTATGATCAATCTTATACCATGGACCTAGAATATTTCACAACTGCTTGCAAACTCCCACACTGGGGCAATGTTAATGAACCCCACAAATTTGAATATAAAGACTTTCTTGCTAGTATCATTGTGGGAGAATCTAGGGATATAGCACAAGCTACCATAGGGAGCATTCATTTTCCTGCTATACATTATTTTGCTCTCTTCATTGGTAGATGCATTAATGGTAAAGATGAAGCATGTCACATGTGTGTCCTTGGTATTTGTGTTCTTAAAAGTGTTGTATTAGGTAATAAAGATTACAACTTGGGGGCAATAGTTGCACGTAGGTTGCATAATAATGGTATATATGGAGATTTATTTGGAGGAATTTATGCGACCTGTGTTGCTAATTATCTTGGTATATCTCCACGCAAGTGTGATATAGAGTTGCCTGCCGCTTATTTAGATTTTGACGCTATGGTCAGGCACCGTTTTCTTGTGAGGAATGAACAATTCCTCCAGTATCGGCTAATCTTTGACAGACGTCGCCCTGTCCATGTTACTCTCCCTGCTCCTTCCCTTTTTGATTACCAGGCAAAACGAAGATATGTTGTCACCAGGGAGGAGGCAGCCGAACATGAGAGGAGAGCGGAGGCACCTCCAATATGCCACAACTCAGGAGGCATTGGCTGCTGCATCTCAGTACGACCCCAGTTATAACTTCGGATATCAGCCAGGCTATCCTTGGCATTAGACCAACTTAGGCCAAAAGCCTAAGCTTGGGGGAGTACGTATTTCTCACCAACTTTACATTCATGTTCACACACTATTCTAGTTGTAGGTGCTCATATTATTTCATTGTATTATCCATGCTAATTTAATTTATTTTTCTAGCTTTCTTCTTGTGTGTTTGATAAACCTTAAGAAAAACCAAAAAAATAGTTAGTTTAATTTCCATGCTTGTAGTAGCAATTAAAATGAAAACCCAAAAAGATTTTTCGTTCTTCTTTTACTTGTTGGGAGCTTTCCCATGTAAATAGTTTTATTCCTTTTCTTTCTTTTGGGGGTCAAGAGTAGAAGACCATAATGAAATTGCTTAGTGGCTCTCATGTGCATGATTGTTGATTTAGTTTAGAGCCCATATTACCTTGTCTTCTCCCTTGAATTCAATTCTTGCACATTTCAGCTTAGTCCAATGCACGTGCACTATTATTATTATACACACTGTTCGGTCATGCAAGTGAAAGGCAATAATGACGATATATGATGGACTGATTGAGATGAGAGAAGCTGGTATGAACTTGACCTCTTTTGTTTTTGTAAATATGATGAGTTCATCGTTCCTGATTTAGCCTATTATGAGTAAACATGTTTGCAATGACATTTAGAGATTATAGTTGCTTATGCCATGCTTAATTAGCTAGGAGCTTATAATGGTTTACCTTGTGTGCCAACATGCTATTAAAATGGTTGTGATGTGGTATGATAGGCTGGTATCCTCCTTTGAATGATTTGAGTGGCTTGACTTGGCACATTTTCACGCATGTAGTTGAAATAAAATCAACATAGCCTTCACGATATTTATGTTCATGGTGGATTATATCCTACTCATGCTTGCACTCAGTGTTGATTAATTTTAATGCATGTTCATGACTGTTGTCGCTCTCTTAGTTGGTCGTTTTCCCAGTCTTTTGCTAGCCTTCACCTGTACTAAGCAGGAATACTGCTTGTGCATCCAAACTCCATGAACCCCAAAGTTATTCCATATGAGTCCACCATACCTTCCTATAAGCGGTATCTGAAGGAAATATGCCCTAGAGGCATTAATAAAGTTATTATTTATTTCCTTTTTTCATGATAAATGTTTATTATTCATGCTAGAATTGTATTAACCGGAAACATAATACATGTGTGAATACATAGACAAACATAGTGTCACTAGTATGCCTCTATTTGACTAGCTCGTTGAATCAAAGATGGTTAAGTTTCCTATCCATAGACATGAGTTGTCATTTGATTAACGGGATCACATCATTAGAGAATGATGTGATTGACTTGACCCATTCCGTTAGCTTAGCACTTGATCATTTAGTATGCTGCTATTGCTTTCTTCATGACTTATACATGTTCCTATGACTACGAGATTATGCAACTCCCGTTTACCGGAGGAACACTTTGTGTGCTACCAAACATCACAACATAATTGGGTGATTATAAAGGTGCTCTACAGGTGTCTCCGAAGGTACTTGTTGAGTTGGCGTATTTCGAGATTAGGATTTGTCACTTCGATTATCGAAGAGGTATCTCTGGGCCCTCTCGGTAATGCATATCACTATAAGCCTTGCAAGCAATATGACTAATGAGTTAGTTGCAGGATGATGCATTACGAAACGAGTAAAGAGTCTTGCCGGTAACGAGATTGAACTAGGTATTGAGATACCGACGATCAAATCTCAGGCAAGTAACATACCGATGACAAAGGGAACAACGTATGTTGTTATGCGGTTTGACCGATAAAGATCTTCGTAAAATATGTAGGAGCCAATATGAGCATCCAGGTCCCGCTATTGGTTATTGACCGGAGACGTGTCTCGGTCATGTCTACATAGTTCTCGAACCCGTAGGGTTGCACGCTTAACATTTGGTGACGATTTATATTTTGAGTTATGGGTTTTGATGTACCAAAGGTAGTTCAGAGTCCTGGATGAGATCGGTGACATGACGAGGAGTCTCGAAATGGTCGAGACATAAAGATTGATATATTGGACGACTATATTCGGACATCGGAAAGGTTCCGAGTGATTCGGGTATTTATCGGAGTACCGGAGAGTTACGGGAATTCGCCGGGGAGTATCTGGGCCTTATTTAGCTTTAGGGGAAAGAGAGAGTGGAGGTTGCTCGCCCCCCCCCCAAGGCCTAGTCCGAATTGGACTAGGGGGAGGGGCTGCGCCCCCTCCTTCCTTCTCTTCTCTTTTCCCTTTCCTTGACTCCTACTCCTACTACTTGGAAGGGGGGGAATCCTACTCCCGATGGGAGTAGGACTCCTCCAGGGCGTGCCATAGCAGGGTCGGCCCTCCCCCATCCTCCACTCCTTTATATACGAAGGCAGGGGGCACCTCTAGACATAGAAGTTGATCCGTTGACCTCTCCCAGCCGTGTGCGGTGCCCCTGCTACGTCTTGAGCTTGCGTTGGTTTTCCTTGAAGAGGAAAGGGTGATGCAGCAATAGTAGCGTAAGTATTTCCCTCAATTTTTAAGAACCAAGGTATCAATCCAGTAGGAGGCTCGTCAAAAGTCCCACGCATCTACACAAACAAAGAAAGAACTCGCAACCAACGCAATAAAGGGGTTGTCAATCCCTTCACGGCCACTTGCGAAAGTGAGATCTAATAGAGATAATATGATGAGATAAATATATTTTTGGTATTTTATAATATAGATTGGAAAAGTAAAGATGCAAATAAAAGTAGATTGAAAGCTTATATGATAAAAGATAGACCCAGGGGCCAGAGGTTTCACTAGTGGCTTCTCTCAAGATAGCATAAGTATTACGGTGGGTATCGGTGTCAAAACCGGCGGATCTCGGGTAGGGGGCCCTGAACTGTGCGTCTAGGCGGATGGTAACAGGAGACAAGGGACACGATGTTTTTACCCAGGTTCGGGCCCTCTCGATGGAGGTAAAACCCTACTCCTGCTTGATTAATATTGATGATATGGGTAGTACAAGAGTAGATCTACCACGAGATCAGAGAGGCTAAACCCTAGAAGCTAGCCTATGGTATGATTGTTGTTCGTCCTACGGACTAAAACCCTCCGGTTTATATATGCACCGAAGAGGGTTAGGGTTACACAGAGTCGGTTACAATGGTAGGAGATCTACATATCCGTATCGCCAAGCTTGCCTTCCACGCCAAGGAAAGTCCCATCCGGACACGGGACGAAGTCTTCAATCTTGTATCTTCATAGTCCAGGAGTCCGGCCAAAGGTGATAGTTCGGCTATCCGGACACCCCCTAATCCGGGACTCCCTCAGTAGCCCCCAAACCAGGCTTCAATGGCGATGAGTCCGGCGCGTAGATTGTCTTCGGCATTGCAAGGCGGGTTCTTCTCCAAATCCTGTGCACCTGTTGAATAGCGTCCGGCTTCTCGTAAATATTGCGCTCCTTGGCTTCCACGCCCAATAATGGCCATCTTCCACGTGTCGAACGAATGCGAAAAGCTAGGGTATTTTTACATTTATCCACCTAGCTGCGCAAATGAGCTGCCTATAAAGGAGAAGAGGATCTAGATCCGAATCACACCATCCTCCCTTCGCGGGCATTTATCAGAGTGCATCCGACAGAAATCCATTCCATCATGGACGGTCGACGCGGCTCCTCCTCTCGCCTTCCCAGCCCTCAGCCCGAAGATTGGGAGAGATGCTCCGTCCCACACAGCGAGCTAGTGACGCTCCAAACCAAGGGATTTCTTTCCCCGGCCTTCATGGTTCCGGTTCAAGCCGGACTCGCCACCTATAAGGGCAGAAAGCAAGCGGAGAGCGTCCCCAGTCCCTCCAAAGGAGAGCGGGTATGCCTTGTCCCCTATTTGATAAGAGGGCTCGGATTTCCAATTCATCCGTTTCTCCGAGGGCTCCTGGAGTTCTACGGCCTCCAGTTGCACAACCTTACGCCTGCCTCCATCTTCCATATTGCGGGCTTTGTGGCCCTTTGCGAGCTGTGTTTGGGCATCGAGGCTCATTTTGCGTTGTGGAAGAAGTTGTTCTGCCTTGTGCCCCGTTCTCAAGAGGGGTCAATATATCAAGTGGGCAGAGCCGAACTATGGCGCATCGCCGGAACCGGATATCTATCCGGAACCCCGAAGAAGGCATCCAAAGACTGGCCTTCGAAATGGTTTTATATAGAAGATGTCCCCCTGCCGCACCGTGTTCAGATCGGCCTCCCTGAGTTCAATAACGCTCCTTTGAAGAAACGCCTAAGCTGGCGTCCACGGAGCCCTCAGAAGGAAAATGACAGGGACGTCCTTTACCTGATGAGCCGAATTAGGTTGTTAGCTCATTTCGGACTGACTATGATCGGGGTCATGGCCACATGCATTATGTGGGGGGTGCAGCCGCTCCAGTATAGAGGCCACCCCATGTGGGATTTCAACGGGGAGGATGATGCCACCCGCCACGGCCGTAAGGGGCCGGGATCGGTCGCTGATCTGATGAAGATCCTGTCCGTATTGTACAAGGGAGAAGAGGAGGAATTTCTCCGCGTCAATCCACATGACGGATTTTCTATGTACAATCCTCCGAGTTGGGTAAGCGGACATTTATTTTTGCCTATCCGATCCATACTCCCATAGTCAAGTATCTCATTTTGTGATTTCGGTGCAGGAACTGCACCAGGCCGTAAAGGATATAAACAGCCCGCCTCCACAACCCGAGGATCCAAAACGGCTCCTCGATCCGACCTCCCAAGAGGATCCGGACATATCGGTGGAGCTGACCGATGGGGTATTTCACCAACTGAGCATCAATAACGCCTTGGTCGCCATTACGGCCGATTACCCCGGAATACTTCCAGCCTCGCAGGTAACTGAGACCGAAGTCCCAATACTTTGAAAATGACCCATCCATGCTTGTTTTTTATCACCGTATACCAATGGTGTTTTGCAAGGGAAGTCCTTGAGGCGGAAGGCCGAGCCTGCGACGGCTAGTCAACAAGGGACAGCAAGGGCCAACAGGCTGAAAAGAAGTGCAGTCCAGATTGAAACGCCGGTGCAACGGTATGGCGTGTCATCTTACTCCCAGGTTTTATTCTCAGGAGGCATACTAACGCTCGTGCTTTTTCAGGAAGAAGAGCGCTCGCCGGACTGTATCCGGAGAGGTTGCCAATCAATCCTCCGCTCGCCAGGCTCCAAAGCCAGGTCCAAAAGCGGAGGCGAACACGAGGCGTGCGTCGGATGCTCCTCCGACAGAGGATGCCGACAGGTTATCTGCCACCAATTCCGAGGTGGAGAATGCCATGAATCACAGGCGTCGCCGGACAGTTCTTCGTGATGCATGTTTCTCCCCAGAGGTATTGGATGCCTTCAATTCGGGAGATGCGCACCTCTGTGCCGCTCAAAATGGTCTAGCCAGAGCCACGGAGCAGTATGTAAAAGACATACGGGTGAGAAAATTTGACAGTTATATATGCCAGTAGCCCCCGAGACTTGAAATAGTTAGAATAAATGATTTGAGGATCATTTATTGTGCAGGATCTTACAGAAAAGAATACCCAATTGTCCCAGGAGCTGGAGGAGTGCAAAGCCCAACTTGAGGCTGCACTAGCCGCAGTGGGGGAAGCCAAAGAGACCCCCTCTGGTAATATATGCTTCAAAAGATAAGTAATTTGTGAAGTGCGGCGTGTGTATAAGTCTGACAATAATATTGCAGATGGCGCCGGGATAGATCCGGACAAGCAACAGCTCATGCGCCGGTTAAAGGCCGACGAGAATGTTCTTACAAGGGTGAGGCAAGAGAAAAATAATCTCCAAGATGCCAACACCCAGATGGGTGAGGAACTGAAGGATGTTCCTGCCCAGCTGTCTGACTCCGTTAAGGAGAATCGACGGCTTCGACGCGGCATTTTTAGTAAGTGCTTGAACGAACTTTGAAAAAGAGTTCGGCGAGGAAGTCGACTAGCAAAGGTATGTCTATAGGTATGCTCACAGGCCGTCCTGCAGAGGAAATGCCCCGTTCTACGGGTGACCTTCTTCTCGAGCTCTTGCAACTGCATGAACGAGTTCGGCAGGTGATGAAAGGCGTCGCCCAGGCCTTGTGGCCATCTGTCTCCCTGCCCGAAGGCCTTGGAGAGCTTGCAGAGAGGCTTCAGGGAGCGCGGCGGCGCTTCCGATTATGGAAGATATCGGCCTGTCGTCAAGGTGCCAGGGAGGCCTGGGCCATGGTGAAGATGCGGTACACGAAGGCTAACCCAAACCACATGGCCGAGGTCGGACCTGTGGGGCCCGATGGGAAGGAGATCCCTGTGAGCTTAGTGTACGGCCAAGTAGAGTTGGCCGCAAAGTCTTCCCAGCAGGACTGTAAACTAGATAGCCTATTAGATGGCATTGAAGAGGAATACAATCACTCGAATTGACTATATAATTTAAGATGTCATGTAAAATGCCTTCTAGCCAGATTGTAGATCGTTTGTCATAGCGGACCTTTTCGCTTCAACCTCAGGACCCAATAGTCTGGAGTGTGTCCGAATACCCTCGCG
Organism: Triticum aestivum; assembly: GCF_018294505.1. Classification (NCBI taxonomy): domain Eukaryota; kingdom Viridiplantae; phylum Streptophyta; class Magnoliopsida; order Poales; family Poaceae; genus Triticum; species Triticum aestivum. Next base: position 511,285,988 of record NC_057807.1, read on the forward strand.
GTTATATAAGAACCGGGGCATGCGTGGAGACCAGGCATAGGGGTCATTAGTGCTTTATCAGACAAGTGCCCAACTAGTTATGTTATATTACATGGTTAGTAAGAAACATCTTCCAGGGAGAATAGTTCCGTTAGGGGTTCCTTTCCCTGGGAGGCATGCCCTAAAGTGCATGTCCGGACTGCGAAAAAAGCAGAAAAACATATGGGGGCAGATAAATAAATAGGTAAGAAATCATCTTTTAGTTCACCGACCGAATATTCCCTTAAGAATGCTAGCTTTCGGCTTCACCCAGTCTGAGGTACACATCCGACTGACCCGGCAGTAACAATCGCAGAGGTGCTCCCTTTACCACCTAGCCGAACAATCGGGAACGTAGGGGTAAGCACAGGAGCCAGGCAACCCAGCTTGGCCAAAACTTAAGTCATATTGATGCATATAATGGTGAATAAAAGGTACATGCGGAAGTGTGACACATGTGTTGGGCATGAAGCCCGTATAAATAAGCTTCTGTTAAATAAGCCCCCAGGTATAATGAGCGCGGATAACGCGTCAAGTGTGTGCGAAAAAAGCACGAACGAGCCTTCAAAGGCTATAAGAGAAAAGGGGGGAGAAGGGGAGGAATATAAGACAGCTATTGTATAAAATATAGACGGAGGAAGGAGACGAACTCAGAATCCAGCGCTAGGCGTAGAATCTTCGGAGATGGGCTGCATTCCATGGGTTCGGCTCGAGTCGGTTATCCAATGCATTTCGCAGATGGTACGCTCCGTCGGTCAGGACTTGGTCGATGATGAAGGGACCTTCCCATTTGGGCTTGAGTTTGTCCTTTTTCTTGTCCGACGGGCGTAGAACTAACTCGCCAACATTGTAAGTTTTGGCCCGTACTTCTCTGCTTTGATATCTTCGAGCCTGCTGTTGATAGAATGCGGAACGGGCTTTTGCCACGTCATGCTTCTCCTCCAAGGCGTCCAAATTGTCCTGCCGATCAAGCTCGGCTTCTCTTTCTTCGTACATGCGCACGCGAGGTGAGTCATGAATTATATCGCAGGGCAAAACTGCCTCTACACCGTATACCATAAAGAATGGTGTGAATCCGGTAGTGCGATTCAGCGTGGTCCGCAGCCCCCAGAGTACGGAGTCGAGCTCCTCTACCTAGTGCATGTTAGATTCCTTGAGGGACCGCACTAGTCTGGGTTTGATGCCGCTCATGATTAGACCATTTGCTCGCTCGACTTGACCATTAGTTTGAGGGTGATAGACTGAAGCATAGTCGAGCTTGATGCCCATGTTTTTGGACCAGAGTTTGACCTTGTCGGCTGTGAAGTTCGTGCCGTTATCAGTGATGATGCTGTGGGGGACGCCGTAACGGTGTACGACCCCTGATATGAAGTCTATCACTGGTCCGGATTCTGCCGTCTTAACAGGTTTGGCCTCTATCCATTTGGTGAATTTATCCACCATGACCAGTAGGTTTTTTTGCTTGTGGGTTCCTCCTTTAAGGGGTCCAACCATGTCAAGCCCCCAGACCGCAAAGGGCCAGGTGATGGGTATAGTTTTGAGGGCGGTGGGTGGCATGTGGCTTTGATTAGCGAAGAGCTGGCAACCGACGCATCGTTGGACTAAGTCCTGAGCGTCTGCCCGGGCCGTTGGCCAATAAAATCTTGTACGGAAGGCCTTGCCTACAAGGGCCCTGGCTGCGGCGTGGTGCCCACCGAGTCCGGCATGAATTTCGGCCAGAAGATTCCGCCCTTCCTCTTCGGAGATACACCTTTGAAGGACTCTAGTTGTGATTTTCTTATAAAGCTCTCCCTCATGGACCTTGTAGGCTTTAGATCGCCGTACTATGCAGCGGGCCTCATTTTGGTCCTCGGGAAGTTCGTGCCTGGTTAGGTAGGCTAGGAATGGTTCCGTCCACGGGGCAATGACTGCCTTTATTACGTGGGCTGAGGGTGTTACTTCGTTGGCAGAACCACCGGTTGTGTCAGAATGTTCGGTGTCGGGCAGTGCAGTTGGGTCCGGGTTGTTATTTCTGGACTCCCCCTCCCATAGTACGGATGGCTTAAACAGCCTCTCTAGGAAGATGTTGGGAGGGACGGCATCGCGCTTTGCGCCAATGTGTGCCAATATGTCTGCTGCCTGGTTGTTATCCCGGGCTATATGGTGAAATTCGAGCCCCTCGAACCGAGCTGACATTTTTAGGACGATGTTGCGATAGGCTGCCATTTTCGGATCCTTGGCATCAAAGTCTCCATTTATTTGGGATATCGCGAGGTTTGAATCCCCACGCACCTCTAGGCGTTGAATGCCCATGGAGACTGCCATCCGGAGACCATGTAGAAGGGCCTCGTATTCGGCTGCGTTGTTGGAGTCCATATACATTATCTGGAGTACGTATTGAACTCTATCTCCGGTTGGGGACATCAGAACGACGCCAGCCCCCAGACCAGCCAACATTTTGGAGCCGTCGAAGTGCATGGTCCATTTGGAATATGCGCCGTACTCTTTAGGGAGTTCGGCTTCAGTCCATTCGGCGACGAAGTCGGCCAAAACTTGCGACTTAATAGCTCGTCGTGGCTTATAGGTTATGTCGAACGGGAGGAGCTCAATGGCCCATTTGGCAATCCGGCCCGTCGCGTCGCGGTTGTTTATAATGTCGTTAAGAGGTATTTCGGAGGCTACTGTTATCGAACACTCTTGGAAGTAGTGTCGCAGCTTCCGGGATGCCATAAACACCGCGTATACTATCTTTTGATAATGCGGGTACCGTGACTTGCATGGAGTTAGGACAGTGGACACGTAGTAAAGTGGATTTTGAAGGGGGAACTTGTGTCCGTCCGTTTCTCGTTCGACAATGAGTACCGCGCTTACAACTTGATGAGTTGCCGCGATATATAATAGCATTGGTTCGCCCATATTCGGCGCGGCCAGGACCGGGTTTGTTGCCAATATGGCTTTTATTTCTTCAAGTCCGGTCGTGGCGGCATCCGTCCACTCGAAGTGTTCGGTGCGTCGGAGGAGGCGATAAAGGGGTAATGCCTTTTCTCCCAAACGGGAGATAAAGCGGCTTAGAGCCGCCACACATCCAGTCAATTTTTGTATTTGTTTGAGGTCTTTTGAGATATCCAATTGTGACAGAGCTCGGATCTTGGCTGGGTTTGCTTCAATTCCTCTGCCGGATACAATGAAGCCCAAGAGCTTTCCGGCTGGTACGCCGAAAACGCATTTTTCCGGGTTGAGCTTGATGTCATATGTTCGGAGATTATCGAATGTGAGCCTCAAGTCGTCTACTAGAGTTTCGACATGCTTGGTTTTAACGACCACATCGTCTACGTATGCCTCCACTGTTTTGCCGATCTGGTTTGACAGACATGTCTGAATCATGCGCTGATATGTTGCACCGGTGTTTTTGAGCCCGAAGGGCATTGTGTTGAAGCAGAATGAGCCGTATGGGGTGATGAATGCCGTTGCGGCTTGGTCGGGCTCTGGCATCTTAATTTGGTGGTAGCCAGAGTATGCGTCGAGGAAGCACAATGAATCGTGTCCTACGGTAGCATCGATAATTTGATCCATGCGGGGGAGGGGGAAGGGATCCTTTGGGCAAGCCTTGTTAAGGTCCTTGAAATCGACGCATAGGCGCCAGGATTTGTCCTTCTTTTGTACCATCACCAGGTTTGCTAGCCAGTCCGGATGTTTTATATCTCTGATGAATCCGGCTTCCAATAGTTTGGCTAGCTCCTCTCCCATGGCCTGTCTCTTGGGTTCGGAGCTTGCCGAAGAGCTTGTTTGACTGGCTTGAATCCTTTTAGGATGTTTAGGCTGTGCTCGGCCAGCCGGCGTGGGATTCCTGGCATGTCTGAAGGGTGCCAGGCAAAAATGTCCCAATTTTCGCGTAGGAATTCTCGTAGTGCAGCGTCTACATCAGGGTTTAATTGTGCCCCGATGGAGGCCGTTTTTGTAGGGTCCGTTGGATGGACTTGGAATTTGACTATTTCGTCCGTCGGTTTAAAGGAGGTGGACTTGGATCTCTTATCGAGTATCACATCGTCCCTGTTCACCGTGGAGCATAGCGCCGTGAGTTCTTCGGCCGCTAGGGCTTCGGATAGTGCCTCAAGGGCCAGTGTGGCTGTCTTGTTTTCGGCGCGGAGTGCTATGTCCGGGTCACTAGCAAGAGTGATGATTCCATTGGGCCCAGGCATTTTGAGCTTCATGTACCCGTAATGGGGTATAGCTTGAAAAATTGTGAATGCCTCTCGCCCTAATAGAGCGTGATATCCGTTGCTGAATGGGGCCACTTGGAACGTGACCTCCTCGGACCTGTAATTATCCAGCGTGCCGAACACCACATCCAGTGTGATTTTTCCTGTACAGCATGCTTCCCGACTGGGGATTATTCCTCTAAAGGTTGTGCAGCTTCGCTCAATGTGGCTCCAGTCTATTTCCATTTTTCGGAGGGTTTCCTCGTAAATGAGGTTCAATCCGCTGCCACCGTCCGTGAGTACCTTGGTAAGGCGAAAGCCGTCCACTATTGGACTGAGGACCAATGCGGCTGGTGCTCTGGCTGTTCGGAATTTAGGTTCATCACTGGTATTAAAGGTAATAGCCGTGTCACTCCATGGGTTTATTGTTGCTACTTGGTAGACTTCGGCAAGGCTGCAAAGTGTTCGTTTCCGCATATTATTTGATGCGAAAGTCTCGAAGACTGTTAATACCGTACTGGTATCCCTGGGCTGGTGCTCTGGAGTTTGAAGCTCTTCACCACTTTTGGCCACTTGCCGTAGTATCCAACATGCTCTAAGGCTATGAGTTGGAGTGGCACCCTTTGTACTATGAATTTTGCAGGGTCCATTGAGCCACCCCTCCAGTATGATTCCATGCCCTATAGAGGGTTTTTGCTTTTTGGTATTTAACCCAGGTGCCTGGCGATGATGCACCCTTTTATTTCGGACTGGGTTGTATTCAGGGCCGGATTATCCCAAAAATTAATTTCGGTTTTCCAGGCGCTTCCATCGCATAGTACTTCCGTACTATGGATGCCAAGTCAGCGAAGCGTGTAATTTCATGACGACTTACAACGTTGAGGATTCCCTTGTCCATGCAATTATTGCAGAAGAATGAAATTGCGTCCTCCTCGCGGCAATCCTTTATCCTGTTGATGACCAAGAGGAATCTGGCCCAGTAATGGTGTACTGTTTCTGCGGGCTCTTGCCGGATTTGGGATAGATCGCTTATGTTTGGGTGGGCGGTGGAATTAAATTCGGAACCCCATCCAATCTAAGACTCAGGGGCCAAGAAGTTTCCGAACTTGGAAGCTTGGGTTCTTGGATGTTCTCCAATGAATCTAGCCCGCTGCCTGACTTTAGGTTCAGGGCTTGAGTGACGTCCTCCCCTCCGCGGGAATCCGGCATGGAGGGATCGGGAATCCGGACATAGCTAGTCCTTAAAATAGAGGAAGGGTCGCTGTATTGTTCCTCAACCACAGCAACATGGTGGGTAACCTGGGGAGAGTTGATCTCTCTCAGATCGGGTTTAGGCCCAATCTGATCGTAGTCTGTAGCGACTCCCAGGGCGGCGATGTGATCCAAGATCTCGTTTAAGGAAGAGAGCTCCATCGGATCTAACTGCTCGGCGGGTTCTGAGTTAACGTGAAGATTGCTTTTGATGACCCGAGAAGTCATCGTCGGAGCGGCGGCTGAACAGGCGGTCATAAGAAAACCGCCTAGCTGGAGAGTTTGGCTGATGGCCAAAGCTCCTTTAGCGATAGTGCCATCTTTAAAGACGGGATGAGGCATCCTTCCTAATGGCGACGGCACAGAGGAACTCTCAATGAAAGCACCAATGTCGGTGTCAAAACCGGCGGATCTCGGGTAGGGGGTCCCGAACTGTGCGTCTAGGCGGATGGTAACAGGAGACAAGGGACACGATGTTTTTACCCAGGTTCGGGCCCTCTCGATGGAGGTAAAACCCTACTCCTGTTTGATTAATATTGATGATATGGGTAGTACAAGAGTAGATCTACCACGAGATCAAAGAGGCTAAACCCTAGAAGCTAGCCTATGGTATGATTGTTGTTCGTCCTACGGAGTAAAACCCTTCGTTTTATATATGCACCGAAGAGGGTTAGGGTTACACAGAGTCGGTTACAATGGTAGGAGATCTACATATCCGTATCGCCAAGCTTGCCTTCCATGCCAAGGAAGGTCCCATCCGGACACGGGACGAAGTCTTCAATCTTGTATCTTCATAGTCCAGGAGTCCGGCCAAAGGTGATAGTTCGGCTATCCGGACACCCCCTAATCCGGGACTCCCTCAGTGCGTGAACAAATTACTATCAAGCAATTGATAGAAAAGCGAATAATTATGAGATTGTCTAGGCATGATCATGTATATAGGCATCAGGTCCGCGACAAGTAGACCGACTCCTGCCTGCATCTACTACTATTACTCCACACATCGACCGCTATCCAGCATGCATCTAGAGTATTAAGTTCATAAGAACAGAGTAACGCATTAAGAAAGATGACATGATGTAGAGGGATAAACTCAAGCAATATGATATAAACCCCAACTTTTTATCCTAGATGGCAACAATACAATACGTGCCTTGCAACCCCTCCTATCACTGGGTAAGGACGCCGCAAGATTGAACCCAAAGCTAAGCACTTCTCCCATGGCAAGAAAGATCAATCTAGTAGGCCAAACCAAACTGATAATTCGAAGAGACTTGCAAAGATAACTCAATCATACATAAAAGAATTCAGAGGAGATTCAAATATTTCTCATAGATAAACTTGATCATAAACCCACAATTCATCATATCTCGAAAAACACACCGCCAAAAGAGTTACATCGAATAGATCTCCACAAGAGAGGGGGAGAACATGGTATTGAGATCCAAAAAGAGAGAAGAAGCCATCTAGCTAATAACTATGGACCCGAAGGTCTGTGGTAAACTACTCACAACTCATCGGAGGGGCTATGGTGTTGATGTAGAAGTCCTCCATGGTCGATTCCCCCTCCGGCGAAGCGCCAGCGAAGGCTCCAAGATGGGATCTCGCGGATACAAAAGGTTATGGCGGTGGAAATTGTTTTTTGTTGGCTCCCTGGATGTTTTCGGGGTACGTGGGTATATATAGGAGGAAGAAGTAGGTCAGTGGCCGCCCGAGGGGCCCACGAGACAGGGGGCACGCCCTGTAGGGGTGGGCGCGCCCTCCACCCTCGTGGACACCTCGATCGCTTCTTGACTTGCACTCCAAGTCCTCTAGATCATGTTCGTTCCAAAAATCACGCTCCCGAAGGTTTCATTCCGTTTAGACTCCGTTTGATATTCCTTTTCTTCGAAATACTGAAATAGGCAAAAAACAGCAATACCGGTTGGGCCTCCGGTTAGTAGGTTAGTCCCAAAAATGATATAAATGTGTAAAATAAAGACCATAAACATCCAAAAGGGTAATATAATAGCATGGAACAATCAAAAATTATAGATACGTTGGAGACGTCAAGCATCCCCAAGCTTAATTCTTGCTCGTCCTCGAGTAGGTAAATGATAAAAACAGAATTTTTGATGTGGAATGCTACCTAGCATAATTCTCAATGTAATTTTCTTTATTGTGGCATGAATGTTCAGATCCAAATGATTCAAAATAAAAGTTCATATTGACAAAAGAAATAGTAATAATTCAAGCATACTAATCAAAGCAATCATGTCTTCTCAAAATAACATGGCTAAAGAAAGTTCATCCCTACAAAATCATATAGTTAGGCTATGCTTCATTTTCGTCACACAAAAATGTTCCCAAATTCTACACCCCCCATGACTAGCCAAGCAATTGTTTCGTACTTAAATAATCTCAAACTTTTTCAACTTTCACGCAATACATGAGCGTGAGCCATGGATATAGCACTATGGGTGGAATAGAATATGATGATGGGGATTGTGTGGAGAAGACAAAAAAGGAGAAAGTCTCACATTGAAGAGGATAATCAACGGGCTATGGAGATGCCCATCAATTGATGTCAACATGAGGAGTAGGGATTGCCATGCAACGGATGCACTAGAGCTATAAATGAATGAAAGCTCAACAAAAGAAAACTAGTGGGTGTGCATCAACTTGCTTGCTCACGAAGACCTAGGGCATTTGAGGAAGCCCATCGTAGGAATATACAAGCCAAGTTCTATAATGAAAAATTCCCACTGGTATATGAAAATGACAACATATGAGACTCACTATATGAAGAACATGGTGCTACTTTGAAGCACAATATATGAGACTCGCTATATGAAGGACATGGTGCTACTTTGAAGCACAAGTGTGGAAAAGGAGATAGTAACATTGCCCCCTTTTTATTTATTTTCCTTTTTTTCTCTTTTTTCTTTTTTTTTCTTTTTTTCTTTTTTTTCTTTGGCCTTTTTTCCTTTTTTGGGACAATGCTCTAATAATGATGATCATCACACTTTTATTGATTACAACACATGAATTGCAACTCGAAACTAGAACAAGATATGACTATATGAATGCCTCCGGCGGTGTACCGGGATGGTGCAATGAATCAAGAGTGACATGTATGAAAAATTATGTATGGTGGCTTTGCCACAAATACGATGTCAACTACATGATCATGCAATGGCAATATGACAAAAGTAATGTGTGTCATGGTGATAAACGGAATGGTGGAAAGTTGCATGGCAATATATCTCGGAATGGCTATGGAAATGCCATAATAGGTAGGTATGGTAGCTGTTTTGAGGAAGATATAAGGAGGCTTATGTGTGATAGAGCGTATCGTATCACGGGGTTTGGATGCACCGGCGAAGTTTGCACCAACTCTCAAGGTGAGAAAGGGCAATGCACGGTACCGAAGAGGCTAGCAATGATGGAAAGGTAAAAGTGTGTATAATCCATGGACTCAACATTAGTCAAAAGAACTCATATACTTATTGCAAAAATTTAGAAGTCATCAAAAACCAAGCACTACGTGCATGCTCCTAGAGGGAAAGATTGGTAGGAAAAGACCACCGCTCGTCCCCGACCACCACTCATAAGGATGCACAATCCAGGTACACTTCATGTTTCAAATTTGTTACATAACTTTAACCATATGTGCATGCTACAGAACTTGCTAAATTCAACACAAGCATTCTTTAAATTCATAATCACCCAACTAGCATGACTTTAATATCACTACCTCCATATCTCAAAACAATTATCAAGTATCAAATTGATCATAGCATCCAATTCACTTCCTATGATAGTTTTTATTATACCCAACCTGGATGCCCACCATTCTAGGACCAATTTTATAACCATAGCAAATACCATGCTGTTCTAATAGACTCTCAAAATAATATAAGTGAAGCATGAGAGACTAGCAATTTCTACAAAATTAATCCACCGCCGTGCTCTAAAAGATATAAGTGAAGCACTAGAGCAAAGACTATCTAGCTCAAAAGATATAAGTGAAGCACATAGAGTATTCTAATAAATTTCAATCATGTGGGCTTCTCCCAAAAGGTGTGTACAGCAAGGATGATTGTGCTAAACTAAAAAGCAAATACTAATATCATACGCGACGCTCCAAGCAAAACACATATCATGTGGTGAATAAAAATATAGCTCCAAGTAAAGTTACCAATGAACGAAGACGAAAAAGGGGATGCCTTCCTGGGGCATCCCCAAGCTTAGGCTTTTGGCTACTCTTGAATATCTTGGGGTGCCATGGGCATCCCCAAGCTTAGGCTTTTGCCACTCCTTATTCCATAGTCCATCAAATCTTTACCCAAAACATGAAAACTTCACAACACAAAACTCAACAGGAAATCTCATAAGCTTCGTTAGTGAAAGAAAACAAAACCACCACATAAGGTACTGTAATGAACTCATTCTTTATTTATTTTAGTGTTAAACCTACAGTATTTCAAGTTCTCTATGGTTCATACCACTTAATACTAGCCATAGATGCATCAAAATAAGCAAATAACACACGAAAAACAGAATCTGTCAAAAACAGAACAGTCTGTAGCAATCTGTAACTAACGCAAACTTCTGGAACTTTAAAAATCGTACCAAAATAGGAAGTCTTGGAAAGTTAGTCTATTGATCATAAGCAAAAAGAATCAGCGCAAAAGCACGTTTCTGTGATTTAACAAAACTAAATTCTTGCGTGTAAAGTTTCTGTTTTTCAGCAGAATCAAATCAACTATCATCATAGGTTATCCTATAGGTTCTACTTGGCACAAACACTAATTAAAAGATAGAAACACATCTAAACAGAAGGTAGATGCAAAGTTTATTAAATAACAGCAAGGAAAAATATTGGGTTGTCTCCCAACAAGTGCTTTTCTTTAAAGCCTTTTTAGCTAGGCATTGAGATTTCAATGATGCTCACATGAAAGACAAGAATTGAAGCACAAAGAGAGCATCATAAAACATGTGACAAACACACTTAAGTCTAACATACTTCCTATGAATAGGCATCTTGTAAGCAAACAAATTATCAAGGCAAGCAAAAACTAGCATATGCAAGGATGAACAAAGAGATGGTAGCAATCTCAACATGACGAGAGGTAATTTAGTAACACGAAAATTTCTACAACCATATTTTCCTCTCTCATTATAATTACATGTAGGATCTTAAGAAAAATTAAACAAAATAACTATCACATAAAATATTTCCAACACGATCCACATGCATGCGAAGTTGACACTCTTCCAAAATAGTGGGATCTAAAGTTGACACTCTTCCAAACCCACTTTCAAAATTATTGGAAATACTATTATCAATCTCATATTCATCATGGGGCTTAAATAAATTTTCAAGATCATAAGAAGAATCACCCCAATCATGATAATGGCAACAAGTAGTAGACATAGCAAAACTAGCATCCCCAAGCTTAGGGTTTTGCATATTATTAGCACAATTGACATCAAATAGAATTTCTAGTAAAATCATTGCAACCAAACGAGAAAACGAAAGGGCAAGTGAAAAGAGAGGAAGAGATTGGGAAAGAGAGGGCAAATAAAATGGGAAGGGTGAAGTGGGGGAGAGGAAAACGAGAGGCAAATGGCAAATAATGTAAATGCGAGGGAGATGAGTTTGTGATGGGTACTTGGTATGTCTTGACTTGAGCGAAGACCTCCCCGGCAACGGCGCCAGAAATCCTTCTTGCTACGTCTTGAGCTTGCGTTGGTTTTCCTTGAAGAGGAAAGGGTGATGCAGCAATAGTAGCGTAAGTATTTCCCTCAGCTTTTGAGAACCAAGGTATCAATCCAGTAGGAGGCTCCTCAAAAGTCCCACGCACCTACACAAACAAACAAAGAACTCGCAACCAACACGATAAAGCGGTTGTCAATCCCTTTACGGCCACTTGCGAAAGTGAGATCTAATAGAGATAGTATGATAATATAAATATATTTTTGGTATTTTATAATATAGATGCAAAAAGTAAAGATGCAAATAAATGTAGATTGGAAGCAAATATGATAAGAGATAGACCCGGGGGCCATAGGTTTCACTAGTGGCTTCTCTCAAGATAGCATAAGTATTACGGTGGGTGAACAAATTACTGTCGAGCAATTGATAGAAAAGCGAATAATTATGAGATTATCTAGGCATGATCATGTATATAGGCATCACGTCCGCAACAAGTAGACCAACTCCTGCCTGCATCTACTACTATTACTCCACACGTCGACCGACTCCTGCCTGCATCTAGAGTATTAAGTTCACAAAGAACAGAGTAACACATTAAGCAAGATGATATGATGTAGAGGGATAAACTCATGCAATATGATATAAACCCCATCTTTTTATCCTCGATGGCAACAATACAATACGTGCCTTGCAACCCCTGCTGTCACTGGGTAAGGACACCACAAGATTGAACCCAAAGCTAAGCACTTCTCCCATGGCAAGAAAGATCAATCTAGTAGGCCAAACCAAACTGATAATTCGAAGAGACTTGCAAAGAGAACTCAATCATACATAAAAAGAATTCAGAGGAGATTCAAATATTTCTCATAGATAAACTTGATCATAAACTCACAATTCATCAGATCTCGACAAACACACCACAAAAAGAGTTTACATCGAATAGATCTCCACAAGAGAGGGGGAGAACATTGTATTGAGATCCAAAAAGAGAGAAGAAGACATCTAGCTAATAACTATGGACCCGAAGGTCTGTGGTAAACTACTCACAACTCATCGGAGGGGCTATGGTGTTGATGTAGAAGCCCTCCATGGTCAATTCCCCCTCCGGCGGAGCGCCGGCGAAGGCTCCAAGATGGGATCTCGTGGATACAGAAGGTTACGGTGGTGGAAATTGTGTTTTGGTGGCTCTCTGGATGTTTTCGGGGTACGTAGGCTTATATAGGAGGAAGAAGTATGTCAGTGGCCGCCCGAGGGGCCCACGAGACAGGGGCGCGCCCTATAGGGGGGGCGCCCTACCCTCTCGTGGCCGCCTCGGCTGCTTCTTGACTTGCACTCCAAGTCCTCTGAATCACGTTTGTTCCAAAAATCACGCTCCCGAAGGTTTCATTCCGTTTGGACTCCATTTGATATTCCTTTTCTTCGAAATACTGAAATAGGCAAAAAAAACAGCAATACGGGTTGGGCCTCCGGTTAGTAGGTTAGTCCCAAAAATGATATAAATGTGTAAAATAAAGCCCATAAACATCCAAAAGGGGTAATATAATAGCATGGAACAATCAAAAATTATAGATACGTTGGAGACGTATCATAGGTCAATCAAAGTACGGTCCGCACCAGAGTGGTACGGTAATCCTATTCTGGAAGTCATGTTACTAGACCATGATGAACCTACGAACTATCAGGAAGCGATGATGAGCCCAGATTCCGCGAAATGGCTTGAGGCCATGAAATCTAAGATGAGATCCATGTATGAGAACAAAGTGTGAACTTTGATATACTTGCCCGATGATCGATAAGCCATAGAAAATAAATGGATCTTCAAGAGGAAGATGGACACTGATAGCAATGTTACTATCTACAAAGCTCGACTTGTCACAAAAGGTTTTTCGACAAGTTCAAGGTGTTGACTACAAAGAGATTTTATCAACTGTAGCGATGCTTAATCTCGTCTGAATCATGTTAGCAATTGCCATATTTTATAAAATTTGGCAAATGGATGTCAAAACTGCATTCCTTAAATGGATATTTCTTAAAGAAGAGTTGTATATGATGCAACGAGAAGGTTTTGTCGATTCTAATGGTACTAACAAGGTGTGCAAGCTCTAGCGATCCATCTATGGACTGGTGCAAGCATCTCGGAGTTGGAATATACGCTTTGATGAGTTGATCAAAGCATATAGTTTTATATGGACTTGCGGTGAAGCCTGTATTTACAAGAAAGTGAGTGGGAGCACTACAGCCTTTCTGATAAGTATATGTGAATGACATATTGTTGATCAAAAATGATGTAGAATTTTCTGGAAAGCATAAAGGAGAGTTCGAAAGGAGATTTTCAAAGAAAGACCTCGGTGAAGCTGCTTACATATTGGGCATCAAGATCCATAGAGATAGATCAAGATGCTTGATAATATTTTTTCAATGAGTAGATACCTTTACAAGTTTTTTGAAAGAGTTCAAAATGGATTAGTCAAAGAAGGAGTTCTTGCCTGTATTACAAGGTGTAAAGTTGAGTAAGACTGAAAGCCCGACCACGGCAGAAGATAGAAAGAGAATGAAAGTCATTCCCTATGCCTCAGTCATAGGTTCTATAAAGTATGCCATGCTATGTACCAAACCAGTTGTGTGCCTTGCTATGAGTTTGGCAAAGGGGGTATGATAGTGATCCAGGAGAGGATCACTGTATAGCGGTCAAAGTTATCCTTAGTTAGCTAAGAGGACTAAGGAAGTATTTCTCGGTTATGGAGGTGATAAAGAATTCATCGTAAAGAGTTACATCGATGCAAGCTTTTACACCGATCCAGATGACTCTAAGTCTGAATCGGGATACATATTGAAAGTGGGAGCAATTAGCTAGATTAGCTTCATGCAGAGCATTGTAGACATAGAATATTTTCAAAATACATACGGATCTGAATGTGACAGGCCCGTTGACTAAACTTCTCTCATGAGCAAAACATGATCACACCTTTGTACTCTTTGGGTGTTAATCACATAGCGATGTGAACTAGATTAATGACTCTAGCAAACCCTTTGGGTGTTGGTCACATGGCGATGTGAACTATGGGTGTTAATCACATACACATGTGAACTATTGGTGTTAAATCACATGGCGATGTGAACTAGATTATTGACTCTAGTGCAAGTGGGAGACTGAAGGAAATATGCCCTAGAGGCAATAATAAAGTTATTATTTATTTCCTCATTTCATGGTAAATGTTTATTATTCATGCTAGAATTGTATTAACCAGAAACTTAGTACATGTGTGAATACATAGACAAAACATAGTGTCCCTAGTATGCCTCTACTTGACTAGCTCGTTAATCAAAGATGGTTATGTTTCCTAACCATAGAAATGTGTTGTCATTTGATGAACGGGATAACATCATTAGGAAAATGATGTGATGAACATGGCCCATCCGTTAGCTTAGCATTATGATCGTTACAGTTTCATTGCTACTGCTTTCTTCACGACTTATACACGTTCCTTAGACTATGAGATTATGCAACTCCCGAATACCGGAGGAACACCTTGTGTGCTATCAAACGTCACAACATAAATGGGTGATTATAAAGATGCTCTACAGGTGTCTCCGAAGGTGTTTTTTGGGTTGGCATAGATAGAGATTAGGATTTGTCACTCCGTGTTTTGGAGATGTATCTCTGGGCCCTCTCGGTAATGCTCGTCACTATAAGCCTTGCAAGCAATGTGACTAATGAGTTAGTTGTGAGATGAAGTATTATGGAACGAGTAAAGAGACTTGCCGGTAACAATATTGAACTAGGTATATGATGATACCGACGATGAAATCTCGGGCAAGTAACATACCGATGACAAAGGAAATAACGTATGTTGTTATGCGGTTTGACCGATAAAGATCTTCGTAGAATATGTAGGAGCCAATATGAGCATCCAGGTTCCGCTATTGGTTATTGATCGGAGATGTGTCTCGATCATGTCTACATAGTTCTCAAACTCGTAGGGCCGCACGCTTAACGTTTGATGACGATTTGTATTATGAGTAATGTGTTTTGATGACCGAAGTTTGTTCGGATCTCGGATGAGATCACGTATGTGACGAGGAATCTAGAAATGGTCGTGACATAAAGATTGATATATTGGAAGGTTATATTCGGACACCGGAATGGTTCCGAAGTGTTTCGGGTTTTTTCCGGAGTACCGGGAGGTTACCGGACCCCTCCCCCCGGGGGAGTTAATGGGCCTTAATGGGATTTACGGGAAAGGAGAGAAGGGCCTCAAGGGGTGGCCGTGCGCCCCCCCCCCCTCACGGGCCGGTCCAAATTGGACCAGGAGGGGGCGGCGCCCCCCTCTCCTTCCTTCTCCCCTCTTCCCCCTTCCTCCTTCTCCTAGTTGGAATAGGAAGGGGGGGGCGAATCCTCCTTGGACCGGGAGTCCAAGTAGGACTCCCCCCTTTTGGCGTGCCCCCTCTAAGGTCGGCCTCCTCCTCCCTCCTTTATATATGGGGGCAGGGGGCACCCTATAGCACACAAGTTTCTCTTAACCGTGTGCGGTGCCCCCATCCAAGTTACACACCTCGATCATACCATCGTAGTGCTTAGGTGAAGCCCTATGCCGATAGCATCATCATCACTGTTGCCACACCGTGGTGCTGACGCAACTCACCCTCTTCCTCAACTGGAGCAAGAGCACGAGGGACGTCATCGAGCTAAATGTGTGCTGAACGAGGGGGTGTCGTATGTTCGGTACTTGGATCGGTTGGATCGCGAAGACGTTCGACTACATCAACCGCATTACTAGACTCTTCCGCTTTCAATCTATGAGGGTACGTGTACACACTCTCCCCTCTCGTTGCTATGCATATCCTAGATAGATCTTGTGTGATCGTAGGACAATTTTGAAATTACTACGTTCCCAATAACGATACCCTACATTTGTGGGTTATCAATCTACTACAATTTATATTCACCATGAAGAATCTGAGAGATGCTAAGACAAAGATCGTACCCACTACTATGAGGGTAGGTGAGGAATTGTATCTCGTGCTACACTTGAGTCACCTTCTGTTTTAAGCCAGCTTGCGACACCACCACCTGTTATTCAATCTGATATGCCACAAGTAATTGATATAACTTCTGATGTTGATGATGTGCATGGTGTTGCTTCTGCTGCACCTATTAGAACTATGCCACTTGGTGAATTACTTGATGCTCATATTGCTAAAGCTAAAGAATCTGAAAATGTTGAAAATTATGAATCACCTATTACACCTAGCACACCTAGCACTCGATTAGACCAATTAGTGCAACCTTATTACTATATGTTCTGAGCAAAATTCATTTTTCTCCTTTGTGTGTTGTTGTGTTATACTACAACATCATCATCTAAAACTTTGAAGATAAGTGAGAACATGTGCATATCTGTAACAGATAGTTTTAGCATCATCATCAAAAAATATTTCTTTGTACTTTAGCAAGTTCATGTGAATTCTTGCTTTGGACTATAGCAAGTGAGACTCTGTAATACACACTCACACAATATTTAATACTAAGAAAATATGTCTTACCTTTTATCATTCTAAAGACAGTTATTATCCAACCATATGACTTTTCATCTTAGCATAGCCTTGCCTGGATACTCAAGTTCTGATTTTTTTCCTAAATTTTTATTTGGATATCACGTTATCCCATATTTGACTAAATCATGTTTCTTACTTCCAAGCGGATGTATTGTTCGTACTTGGTGTTTCTGAGCCACATGTTCAGGCCTTGTTTGGCACAAGCCCCCCCAAGGGATTGGGGATTGTAGGGAATATGGTGATCCCCTTCCCTCCACCCAATCCCATCACCCCCTCCCCACACACACACACATTCCCTCCCAACCCAATTCCCCACATTCCCTTGCACATAAATGCATTATTTGGCAGGTGGGGATTGTCATTGTATTATTGGATGATCAAAATAAAAATGTGATCTTTGCAGCTCATTATAGCAACATAATTTTGCATGACTTCAATACGTCATCACAGCAACAACAGTTCATCACAACCACGACATAATTTTGTCTCAAAGACAATTGGATAGTAAAAAAATGTGATATTTGCGGATCATCACATCAACAACTTAATTTTGCATAACTTGGAATCAATATCTCATCCTAGCAACAACAGTTCATCACACCCATGATAAATTTTGCAAAAATGATAATGCAACACAGAGTACTTGTGCAATTGTTCAGGACTAACTATGTTTTGCAGACCAAGCAAGGTTGAGAATTATTATAGACCAAGAACGAATGAGAATGATGTTGTAATGGAGATGAATTGTTCTTCTGATATCATGATCATCCAGTTTTTAAGTGGCCAAAGGTATCCACTTTGTTTAGTCTTGATTCCTCAGGTGCATGAGAACCCGATGAAACAAAAAAGAGATGCACATTCTTGTTTATACTTGAAACAACAATCAGGAAAACATGTGCATGTAATCTACAGACTACCAAATAATAGCATGACAACATGGAAATCATTTCCTAGGAATTTCAGATTTGGTAATACTGGGAAAATAATATCGCCTTGATTCAGTTTCAGAGATGGGCTGTGATGCTCTGGCTAGCATTCCTCGTGTGAGGTATGTGTAAAGGGAAGTGTTCTCTTCTCTAGATACTACAAAAGAGAGGACCTAACATAGGAAGTCCTGACTGATGGATGGTTTCATACAGGTTAGCTATATCTCTAACTTACACAGCAAGCAATGGATATCATAAATTATTATATTTTAGATGATGATTGTGAGTTGAATAATGATACAAGGGATGTTGGTGAGTGGCCACCTGATAAGTCCATTTTGCATCATGTTTCCTACTGTTATTTATAGTGTTTTTATTCAATATAGCACTCTGGGGAGTATTTCTAATGTATTTTCTCTCATAATATGCAATGTTTACACAAAGAGGGAGAAGACCGGTAGCTGGAATTCTGGAACTAAAAATGCTATGTCAGATACCTATTCTGCACATCTCATGTCGTGACGCACATGTCACTTAACATTACATCATATAACCATCTCATACATAATCCCATTATCATGACAAAGGCTATACCGCATTATATGCAAACCCCGCAAAACCAAGTTAGACGTCCTCTAATCGGTTTTAGCAAAATTCTATTTACGTGGTTAATCATTTTTATTAATTAAGACTAGCTACCTACGCAAGCACAACAAGGCGATATTCTTGATGCTAGATTAAGTTTCGGGGTGTGTGAAAGAGAGACTTAATTAAAAGTCTCATCCCCCACACTAAACTTTTTCAAGACGCGTGACCCCGTAGAAGATAATTCATCTTCAGCACCCTCTTGTCTATGCGAGGATTCACTATTCCCAACTATGATTTAGTCCAAGGAACTGTTAGCAGATCGTCAACAGCCAGAGTCGATCGATTGTCAGAACCTTGTAGCAAAAGTACATCATTCTGCCAATGAACTAAACCGAAGCAACAATCATGAGAAGCATAGCAAGAACATCAACCCTCACATATCAGATGTGATCTAGATCGCAACCTGCATCTACTCATAAACCTACTCTGATATCACTATTGAGAAACGTAGTAGAAAACAAAAAAAAATCGCCCTACGAACACCCAAGAACAATATGAAAATGCATAACGGGTTGTGATCAACGATTGTTACTAACTCCGGGAGTGCAGCGGAAGTAGACAAGTTGGTGTAGATCGTACTTGAAGTCCCTCGAATGTTGATGATGATCCCATGAACCGCCCACGAATGATCCCCCGAACAGAAGACCGAAAGCACGACCTCTCTACTTGGTTGCAAGCATACGGTCTTCACGATCCGGCAGCGCTTCACCGTCCATAGCTAATCGTCGCCGGAGAATTAGAGGGAGAAGATTAGAACCACACATGCCTTCTAATTATGAGAAATAGAGGTGGCTAGTGCTTGCTCTAATTAGTCAACTAAGATCAACTAGAACGTGCACTAGATCAACTAGAGGAGGCTCCAAAACTTGTGTCCACATAGGGTGGAAATCATCTAGTATATATAGGATGAGGGAAGAGGGGCTGCTAGCCCCCTTGGGGCGCTGGCTAAGGGAGGGGGAGTAGGACTCCTGCCCTCCAGGTAGGATCCCCCCCTTAGGAAGGGGGGCGCCTCCCTTGTTGGGCCTTTGTGGCCCAACTCCTTCTCCACCTCTTGGCCTTATTTGGCCCGTTGATATTAAATTAAATATATATTTGTTCTAAATATTTTCAGAGCATAATATATAAAATTTAACATCTCCAGAAACATTTTCCACGAAAACCCTTCTGGTGACACCGAAACGCTTCTGGAACGTCTCGGAACTATTCCGGATATTAATGAAACAATTCCATAAATATATTCTCATCACTCCCATCCTACTAACACTTAACAGATCGTGATTACCTTAAGCTTGTGACCCCGTAGGTTCGGTGAGCCTGGAAGTTGTCGTTATGATCACCTTATTACAGATGACGTTTGAGCAACCCCAAAGCCCACCGTTCGGTAGGAAGTGGCCGAGACACTCTCATGGTCTGAGGAACTAAAACACATGCTAACACTCCATGTTATAACAGATGATTTCAGACGATATGATCATATAGTATAACAGACAAGTATTGGGTCGATAATATGATCATTCTTCTAACGACATATCCTCAATGTTGTTTTAGGACTATCGTTACACTTAACGATATCTTAAGATCCGGAAAATGTGATCACCAACAACACTTGAGCTGGTCTTAGAGGCGAGACCGGGAACCTATTGTTTACCGTTTATCATTTCGCACGTGCATATGTGTTTTCCACTGAATCACATATTCCACGATCATAGCAGTTGTAGCATGAAATATAAACTCTTAATTATGAATAACGAAAATATAATAATACAATATTGCCTCTAGGGCATATTTTTCCCAACATGATGGATGCAGGAGGAAATTTACGGGTCATCGTTGTTGAGATGCCCTTAAGTGCACTGGTAGAAAAAGAGGCTTCCGTCCAGCCCCATTAGTCGCGAAACTGTAGGAACCGCGACTAATGAGGTCTTTAGTCGCGGTTCGGCAGACGAACCGCGACCAAAGGCCTGGGCTCAGGGCGCTCGGTGGCCAGCTGGTGCACGTGATGGGCTTTAGTCGCGGTTGGCCAGGCCAACCGCGACTAAAGGTGCCCA
>NC_057807.1:511306678-511310699 GCF_018294505.1 Triticum aestivum
AAACATGATATGAAGTGTTGGAGCCACACTTGAGGTTCCTCATTTATTTTTTCCTCCTCGATCGCGGTTAGCAACTTGAACCTTTCATGCATGTGTGTCATTGATAAAATATGCATGTGTGTTGTTCATTGTTTAATTTCTATTGTTTATAGCTAGTTAGTTTAACAAATGCATGATGGTTAATTATATATTTTATATTATAATAATGCAGATGAATCGGCAATGGATGTACGGTAACCGACTCTCCCGCGAGTTCACTACGGGTTTGAAAGATTTCCTCGTAGTGGCTAATGCGAACAAGCAGAAGGGTTTTGTTATCTGTCCATGTGTTGAATGTAAGAATCAGAAGGGTTACTCTTCCTCAAGAGAAGTTCACCTGCACCTGCTTCGGCACGGTTTCATGCCAAGCTATAATTGTTGGACCAAGCATGGAGAAAGAGGGGTTATAATGGAAGAAGATGAAGAAGGGGATGATTTCATCGATGAAAGCTATCTTGCTTATTTCGGTGATACTTTCATGGAGGATGTTGAAGGTGAAGGGGAAGGTGAAGGGGAAGGTGAAGGTGAAGAAGAGGCACGTGATGAGACCGTTGATGATCTTGGTCGGACCATTGCTGATGCACGGAGACGCTGCGAAACTGAAAAGGAGAGGGAGAATTTGGATCGCATGTTAGAGGATCACAGAAAGTCGTTGTACCCCGGATGCGATGATGGTCTGAAAAAGCTGGGTTGCACACTGGATTTGCTGAAATGGAAGGCACAGGCAGGTGTAGCTGACTCGGCATTTGAAAACTTGCTGAAAATGTTGAAGAATATCTTTCCAAAGAATAACGAGTTGCCCGCCAGTACGTACGAAGCAAAGAAGGTTGTCTGCCCTCTAGGTTTAGAGGTTCTGAAGATACATGCATGCATCAACGACTGCATCCTCTACCGCGGTGAATACGAGAATTTGAATGAATGCCCGGTATGCACTGCATTGCGTTATAAGATTAGAGGCGATGACCCTGGTGACGATGTTGAGGGCGAGAAACCCAGGAAGAGGGTTCCCGCCAAGGTGATGTGGTATGCTCCTATAATACCATGGTTGAAACGTCTGTTCAGGAACAAAGAGCATGCCAAGTTGTTGCGATGGCACAAAGAGGACCGTAAGTCGGACGGGGAGTTGAGACACACCGCAGATGGAACGCAATGGAGAAAGATCGACAGAGAGTTCAAAGATTTTGCAGCTGACGCAAGGAACATAAGATTTGGTCTAAGTACAGATGGCATGAATCCTTTTGGCGAGCAGAGCTCTAGCCATAGCACCTGGCCCGTGACTCTATGCATCTACAACCTTCCTCCTTGGTTGTGCATGAAGCGGAAGTTCATTATGATGCCAGTGCTCATTCAAGGTCCGAAGCAACCCGGCAACGACATCGATGTGTACCTAAGGCCATTAGTTGATGAACTTTTACAGCTGTGGGGCAGACCTGGTGTCCGTGTGTGGGATGAGCACAAAAAAGAGGAATTTAACCTACGAGCGTTGCTTTTCGTAACCATCAACGATTGGCCTGCTCTTAGTAACCTTTCGGGACTGTCAAATAAGGGATACAATGCATGCACGCACTGCTTACATGAGACTGAAAGTGTACATTTGCCAAATTGTAAGAAGAACGTGTACCTTGGGCATCGTCGATTTCTTCCGAAAATTCATCCAGTAAGAAAGAAAGGCAAGCATTACAACGGCAAGGCAGATCACCGGCCGAAGCCTGCAGAATGCACTGGTGCTGAGGTATTTGATATGGTCAAGGATTTGAAAGTCATCTTTGGAAAGGGTCCTGGCGGACAATCAGTTCCGAAGGGAGCTGACGGGCACGCAGCCATGTGGAAGAAGAAATCTATATTCTGGGAGCTAGAATATTGGAAAGTCCTAGAAGTCCGCTCTGCAATCGACGTGATGCACGTTATGAAGAATATTTGCGTGAACCTCCTAAGCTTCTTGGGCGTGTATGGGAAGACAAATGATACAAAGGAAGCACGGCAGGACCAACAACGTTTGAAAGACCCTGATGACCGGCATCCGGAATGGTTTCAAGGTCGTGCCAGCTACGCTCTGACCAAAGAAGAGAAGGTCATCTTTTTTGAATGCCTGAGCAGTATGAAGGTCCCGTCTGGATTCTCGTCCAATATAAAGGGAATAATAAACATGGCGGAGAAAAAGTTCCAAAATCTGAAGTCTCACGACTGCCACGTGATTATGACGCAATTGCTTCCGATTGCTTTGAGGGGGCTCCTGCCGGAAAATGTTCGAGTAGCCATTGTGAAGCTATGTGCATTCCTCAATGCAATCTCTCAGAAGGTAATCAATCCAGAAGATCTACCACGGTTACAGAACAATGTGATCAAATGTCTTGTCAGTTTCGAGTTGGTGTTCCCGCCATCCTTCTTCAATATTATGACGCACCTCTTGGTTCACCTAGTCGAAGAGATTTTCATTCTCGGTCCTGTATTTCTACACAATATGTTCCCCTTCGAGAGGTTCATGGGAGTATTAAAGAAATATGTTCGTAACCGTGCTAGGCCAGAAGGAAGCATCGCCAAGGGCTATGGAAATGAGGAGGTAATTGAGTTTTGTGTTGACTTTGTTCCTGACCTTAAGCCGATTGGTCTTCCTCGATCGCGGCACGAGGGGAGACTAAGTGGAAAAGGCACGATCGGAAGGAAATCAACGATATGTATGGACGGCCATTCTCTGACTGAAGCACACCACACTGTACTGACCAATTCTAGCTTGGTGGCTCCGTCCTTTGAGAAACACAAGAATATTTTACGCTCGGACAACCCGGGGAAGCCTGAATCCTGGATTAGGAAGGCCCACATGGAGACTTTCGGCAGTTGGTTGAGAAAACATTTAATGAATGACAATGATGTTGTAGATCAGCTGTACATGTTGGCCAAGACACCATCTTCGACTATAACGACTTTCCAAGGGTACGAGATAAATGGGAATACATTTTACACGATCGCCCAAGATAAAAAGAGCACCAACCAAAACAGTGGTGTCCGCTTTGATGCAGCAACCGAGAATGGGCAAAAGGTCACATATTATGGTTACATAGAGGAGATATGGGAACTTGACTATGGACC
Organism: Triticum aestivum; assembly: GCF_018294505.1. Taxonomy (NCBI): domain Eukaryota; kingdom Viridiplantae; phylum Streptophyta; class Magnoliopsida; order Poales; family Poaceae; genus Triticum; species Triticum aestivum. Next base: position 511,309,805 of record NC_057807.1, read on the forward strand.
CTCCTTTAAGGTCCCTTTGTTCCGGTGCAAATGGTTCAAGCTAACAGGAGGTGGGGTAAAGGTGGACCAGCAATACGGAATGACAATGGTGGATTTCAACAATCTTGGTTACCTTGACGAACCATTCATCCTAGCGAAAGATGTCGCTCAGGTTTTCTATGTGAAGGACATGAGTAGCAAACCGAGGAAACGGAAAGATAAGAAAATGATCAGTACATCATGCGATGATCCAAAGCGCCACATTGTTCTTTCAGGGAAAAGAAACATCGTGGGAGTGGAGGACAAGACAGACATGTCAGAAGATTATAATATGTTTGCTGAAATTCCGCCCTTCAAAGTGAACACCGACCCAAGCATTAAGTTAAATGATGAGGATGCTCCATGGATACGGCACAATCGTAAGCAAGCAGGGACACAAGGGAAGAAATGATGTGTAATAATTTATTGTACCAAACTTTGTTGAATGGATCATGTGAATTATATTACCCGTGATGTGTTTGGTGTCCATTTTCGAATGATTCGAGATACCACTGATGATCCATGAAATTTGGAGTGATTTAGTCATACTCCTGCCTAGGCGTATAATATGCATACTCGTAGTCTTCATAGCCGCCGCCGTTGTACTGGTAGTCGTCGCCTTCTAAGTTGCCACCGTCGTCGTCGCTGCTGTCGTCGCTGTCGTCGGGCGGCGCTCGTGGCTCGAACTGAGGGTAGCGCAGGCGGGGGATATCGCCGGCCGTGATGTAGTCCATGACGCTCTGCAGAGTCCGGCTGTTTAATTTTGTGCTTTATTTTAATTGTTTTTCTTAATTTTTTGATATATTATTTGTATTTTTAGAATTTTGAATTGAATTAGTTTTATTTTTCTGAATTTTTTGATATAATATTTGTGTTT
>NC_057807.1:511312559-511335850 GCF_018294505.1 Triticum aestivum
TCGAGGTTGTCGACAGTGCAACCGGCAGGCCGCTGGAGCCCCGCAAGAACGCCACCAAGTTTGTCAACCAATGCGGAGCCATTGTTAGAGACAACGTCTCGATCACCGTCCAGGAGTGGAATAAGCCAAAGAAGGCACGAATTGCTGGTTTCACTTTTGTCGATAAGAGAACAAAAAAAGATTGCTTCAAGAAGCTTATGGAACATTTCGTTCTACCTCCGGAATACAACAAATTCGATGAGGAGGGTAACAAGATTGAGGAAAACAAGGAGAGGAGGAGGCTAGTCAAACAGTTCGCTCTTCATAAGATGGCCGACGCATTCCGGAAATTCAAGCAAAATCTAGCCCATGACTTTGTCAAGCAGAACAAGACTCCGGATTTCAAAGGACAATATGAGAAACTGAAACATGATTGGCCAGAATTTGTGAAGCAAAAGAAATCGGAGCAGTTCATTCAAATATCAAAAAAAAGGAAAATGCGGCTAAGAAGGAGTACAATCATATTATGGGGCCAGGAGGGTATCGCCTTTGGGAGCCTAGGTGGGAGAAGATGGAGAACGAGCTGAGGGCGCGAGGAATCCGTCCAGGTACGGAGGGATGGGACCCAAGGGCCAAAAGCTGGTGGTACGGGCATGGGGGAACGCTGAACCCGGAGACAGGGGAGTGTGTTTACCGGGGCAAAATAATTAAACCCACCCAAGCCCTTATTGACGCAATGAGGGATGCTCAAGAGGGGAAGATCAAGTTCAACAGAAAGAACGACGCGCTGACAAAAGCCCTCGGGAATCCTGAACACGGAGGACGTGTACGAGGCATGGGGCACATTCCGTGGAAAATAGGGTTCCCCCAGAACGATGACCCGTACGGTTACAGAAGCCGGAAGAGAAAGATGGATCGGGAAGCAGATGTTGTGGCGCGGTTGGCATCGGAAATGGATGTGATGAAGAAAACCGTGAGTGTACTAGTAGCCGAAAGAGATGCAGCTTGGGCGCAGCATGAAGATCATCCAGCGGATCTCAGAAGCCAGCAGCGGAGAAGCAGTGTGGCTTCCACGAAGGCCCCATCGGCTGGTGCAGATGCACCGACGATCGAAATTACTGCACCGGAGCCTCTGGTGGTCGAAATTACTGCACCGGAGCCTCTGGTGGTCGAAATTACTGCACCGGAGCCTCCTCTCTACCCCGTGGACGATATAAAGGAGATGAAAGAATGTCATCTGTATTATCCTATCAAGAACATGTCCATGAAGGTAGCCATCGGCAGTGCTTTACCATGTTTACCTGGAGCACTCCACCACAACAACCCCATTCAAGATGGCTATGCTCGTGTCACGGTGGAGGACATAGTCCAAGGGTTTGAGGACCTGGAGATTGACATTGCTACACCTGAAGGGGAGAAAAGACTTGGAGATGTCAAGCGCCATTTCATTCTATGGCAAAAGAAGTTTATCAAGTTTCCAGGCGAGGCGCCAAGGACAACAAGTCCACCCCCCCACGGTGGTGGTGGTGGTGGCGGTTCACCTACACCTCCGTCACGTCAGCCGACGCCCCCCAGTCCACAACGTCCGGCGGGTGATCAGACGCCGCCCCCCAGTCCTCGTCCGGCGGGTGATCAGACGCCGCCCCCCAATCCACCTCCGGCAAAGAAGCAGAAGCAGTCCTGGATTATTAACCCGGACCCTTATGTACCTAAGACCACAAAGGTACCGGAGCCATCACTGAAGCCTCTCCCCACAAGGCCTTGGGAACGTAGTGCCGAGGAAACTGCCGCGGCCGCGGCTGCTGATCATGAGAAATGGAAGGCGGACTGCAAGAAGAAAAGAGAGCCCGAGCCCAAGCCAGTAATTTTCTGATGAGCAAAAGAAGTGGGCTAAGTCATTTTTGAGCACACCGTCCCAAGCCGCGAAGAATCTGTCTGACGACTATGCACGTGAACTTCGTAGGCAGGCACTCATGTTGAAGGAGAAGAAAGAGCGGGCGGAGAACCAGGAGAACAAAGCCTTGGAGGAGGCCGAGAAAACGGAATTAGAAAGTAAAAAAAGCGGGAAACGAGTTGCCCAGCTCGGGGAACAAAGTAAATAATCGATTGCCCCGCTTATAGTGAAAGCCGCCGGTCCGGATGACCCCGATATCATAGCAGCTGCGGCAGCACATGGATTGACTGTAACGAGTGCCAGAGAACAAGCGGCCAACTTAGGTATTACTCTTCGTGAACTGTTAGGCCTTGATGAGGCGCCAGTGAAGGAGGTAGTAATTACATATGTGAAGAATGGGCCTCTCGTCGAGCCTGCGCAGGAAGAGGATCTACCTCCACAAATGAAAGGTCTGCTGAAATGGTACAAGGGTTACATAAAAAATAAAAACGCCAAAGAATATATTTATGCGGAAGTTAGATATGAGCATCACTTCAAACATTACTATGTACAAATTCATCTGAGTGAATTGTTCCAGCTTTTCAATCTGCGCGAGCTCGACAAATCTATCATCAGTTGCTACGTTCTGTAAGTGATTTATTTCTACCCCATCTCGTTCATATTGCCTGCACTATATATATGTCCTAACTATATTGTTGTGTCCGCTATTATACATGCAGAATGAAGATTAAGGAATGCAGAGTAAGGAACATCCATGATGTTGGGTTCATTGACCCACACATCGTTAATGGATATGTGTTGGAGCATCACCCCGCCGACATGGAGGCAGACCTGTGGCAGTTTCTTACAAAGCAGGAACTCAAAAGTGATATTCTATTTCCTTACCATTTTGGGTGAGTGTTTCTGTCTTGAGCACATTCTCTTTTGTTTACTCCATGTATGGTATGTGGCCGGCTAATCGATGAGTTATGCATGACGTACTGTGCATGTATCGTGTCCGCAGGTTCCACTGGATTCTGCTAGTAATTAAAGTTGACACCTCAGAATGTCTCGTCCACGACTCTCTGAATAAGGATCCAAAGCTTTGGGGCGGCATGAGAAGAATGTTGCAGAAGTAATTATTTTCATTCATTTGCGCTCTATATCGATCGGCCTATTTCGTTCATTTCCTAATATCAAGTACTAATAACTCTCTTGTTCATTTAATTTTCTTTGCCTCGTAGGGTTTGGAGACGGTTCGTAGATACAAAGGTCGGTGAATTCAAAAAAGAGCTAGAATTCAAAAGGTCAAAGGCTAAGAATGGTGAGGATATTCAGCCAGCGGGGACCAATCTATGTGCATACTATGTCTGTGAGATGATCCGGAGATACACCTCTGAGCGGCGGGTTCCGAGTGATACCAATGCTCAGAGGAATAACCTCCGGATGATGCTTAGTCCAGAAGCTCGCTTCCGACCACTTCAAGAGGAACTAGCTGGATGGTTCAGGAGGGAAGTCCTCCATCCTAAAGGAGAACACCATTACGAGGACGTAGAACTTTATATGCATTAAATTATGTATGGAAACTTGTTCAAAATTGTATATGGTCATCCGATGATATTGAATATATATTGTATATTCCTCTTGAATTCTTTTTGGTTCTAATTTCAAATTTGTTTGAAATTGTACATTCATATGCATGTATGTAGTACCGTAGAATACGTGAAACTCCTTTAAAATTAAAATAAAGCACAAAAGAAATAAAACAATACAAATTAAACAGAAAACAGGTTTAGAGGGGAGGGGGGGCTAAAACCCTAAACCTGCGGCGGCCTTTAGTCGCGGTTGGCCAGAAGAACCGCGACTAAAGGTCCTCCGCCCCGACGGCCGCCTGGCGCCCACGTGGACGGGCCTTTAGTCGCGGTTTTTAAGCAACCGCGACTAAAGGGGAGGGCCTTTAGTCGCGTCTGTTCGGTCGCGGTTGCGCAACCGCGACTAATGGCAGTTGCGAACCGCGACCAAAGGCCCTTTTTCCACCAGTGGTGGTCAATAAAGCCGGAGTTCTTATCAAAAAAAATTCCAAACAATAAAAGGAGGAGTTAAACCAGAGGGCCAAAATCCTCAATGTTTCACGCCTCTCATTAATTTCCTACCCTATACCGTCCGAAACGCTAAAATTACGAAGTCCTGCCATAACTGCGCCCGATCTATCCCCCCTCTCCTCCTCCTTTCCCCCGTAGCCTCCAAAAATAACTCACGCGTACGAACGCCGCCGCAGCGAAGGCAGGGTGGAAAAATAAACGAAAAAAAGGAAATAAATCCCGTGTTCTCCGATCGGAGGAGGCGACGGGCGACGGGCGACGATGAGGGCGTCGAAGCGGCCGCTCGGCGTGGTGATGGCGTGGGTGCGGCGGCAGCCGCCCAAGGTCAAGGCCTTCCTCGCCGTGGTCACCGGCATGGCCGCGCTTGTCTTCATCCGCTTCATCGTCCACGACCACGACAACCTCTTCGTCGCCGCCGAGGCCGTGCACGCGCTCGGCATCGCCGTGCTCATCTACAAGCTCACCAAGGAGAGGACCTGCGCCGGTTCGTGCCCTCCCCCCTACCCCTCCCCTCCCCTGTCGCTCCCGTTTACGTCCGCGCATCGATCCGTGGGCGCCGCTCGTGATTTTTTTGGGGGCGTTCTGACTGGCCGCGCGATTCGAAAGCGCTTCTCCGGCGCAGTTCGTAAGAGGAAAGAAAATCGGCGGATTGGTGGCTTGTTATGGTCGACATCTAGGTGGTGGCAGCCACCCAGATTGGGTTTTTATTTCGATCTAGTATTTTCTTGCCTGAATTTCGCGTTTGTTAGTGGTAATTTTTCGTACGACTCGATATGTTCACGGGGCTGGAGTGACGCGTAGGCAGCCTGTTGGTTTGGAATCTTGATGTATAAGAGGAAGCTAATTACTGATCTGGTAATGCTATTAGTGCTGCAAGTCGTGCTATGTTGGAAAAGTTGTGATATCCATCATCGCTGTGAGGATACATTTGATTAAAGTGTATATGATACTATGATTTGGCTTGGCTATGCACGGAATTAGAGGGAATATGCTCAATGATTCAATGCAGATGCAAGATGGAGAAATTGTCTCCTTTTATCCGATTATATTTTGTTTTAAAGCTTTTAATTTTTCTAGCCTCTTCCGCTTAGAGGCCTTGGTATTGAAATTGTGTTTGCATGATCTTACATGAAACCATGTAGTTTTTTTTTTGAAGGTCTGTATGTTTAGAGTCGAGTTGGCGTTGGTATGCAAACCAACTGCTTTATCCTTTTTATTAGAATCATATGAGGCAATATTGGTGTAGGATTCGACAATTTATTTTGCATCGTACACATTTTCTTTACTTCTATATCTGTGGAGGATAGGACGTGCTGACTGCTGAGTGCATTTTGGGTCCATTTGGGCTCAAATCTGTAGAAAATGAAGCTGCTTTGCAACAATTGTATCCTTGTTAATGTACAAATTATCGATGATATCTTCAGTCCTCAACTGGCAAATAATATGTGAAATCCTTTTTGCAATGTGAATGAATAACTTAAGATTTGATGGTTGGTATGATTGTGGTAAGCCATCTTGGGATCATCAAAATTTTAGTTTCCACTCCCAATTTAGAAATAGTTTTCCTGTCAAAATTTCCCTAATGCTCTTCAGCCTTGTGTATGCTTTATTTATGTGCTTTGTCTACACGTTTATGATCATAGATTACATGTTTGTGAGTACGGTATTTGCTTTACTCAGAAAAAAGTTTCTCTTTTCGAACATGCTCACACATGAGATAAGGTAGTAGTGTAAGGCCCTGTTTGGTTCATAAGTCCTAGGACTTTTTCTAGTCCCAACTAAAAAGTCCCTCCCTGTTTGTTTCCAGGGACCAAAAAGTCCCTAGTCCCTCCCTAGAGGTCATTAAATGACCATGTTACCCCTAGTATACAGAAAAATAACAACCAAACAACACCATGGGGCGGCGGGGCAATGGGTGCAGGGAGGGGCATTGTTGGAAAAGTCCCAAAAAAGACTCTCCATGAGAGTCTTCTTCATTTAGTACCAAAAAGCAACTTTTAGTCCCTAGTAGTCCCTCCTGTTTGGTTAAAAAGTCTCTAAGAGGGACTTTTTCTAGTCCCTACACCAAAAAGTCCCTGGAAACAAACACCCCCTAAAGTATACTTTATTTATGTGCTTTGTCTACACGTTTGTGATCATAGATTACATGTTCGTGAGTACGGTATTTGCTTTACCCAGAAAAAAGTTTCTCTTTTCGAACATGTTCACACATGAGATAAGGTAGTAGTGTAAAGTATACTGCTAGCATTTATAATCACTTTTATGATTTATGTGTTTCTTTTTGGCGTTACTAGCGCTCTCTGTTTTAGTAAGTATCTGATGACTTCTTTCTTAAATCTTGCAGGACTATCCCTTAAGACCCAGGATTTAACTGCATTGTTTCTAGCTGTTAGACTATACTGCAGCTTTGTCATGGAATATGACATCCATACAGTGTTAGATACTGCTACACTTGTGGCTACACTTTTTGTTATCTACATGATTCGGTTCAAACTTAGGTCAACTTATATGCTGGACAAGGACAACTTTGCATTGTATTATGTGGTAAGATTACGAAATTCCTATACCTAATTTTGTAAATTTCGGTTTGCATAAGCTGGGGCTGTGATGTTCACACTTTTTGTTGCAGTTTGATCAATACTCCCTCCATCCTTGAAAGAGTGTACTTCCAACTTTGTTGAAAAGTCAACCTTTTTATGTTTGACCGTATTTATACAATAATAGACCAACATTTATGCCATCAAATTAGTAGCATTAGATTCATGATAAAATATATTTTCGTCATATACCTATTTGGTTTCACAACACTGACATATTTTTGCACAAACTTGGTCAAACTTTGAGATAGTTTGACCCTCCAATAAAGTTGGAACTTCACTCTTTCAAGGACGGAGTGAGTAAGCTAAAAATGGACTTACCAATGCTCAGCTAATTAGTTGCTTACTTCTCTGCATATGCAAATTGCTATTTCTATTCTTTCTGTGGCTTCCTTGCATGAAAGATAGAACTATTCCAACTTGTGCTCTACACCACTCTTTTCTTTTTTTGTTTTGTTTTACTGGGTATTGGTATGACTCTTTATTGTGTCTGCTGCCTTTCTTATCTGTAAGTTTTGTGGTCAGTTGAGAAAATCATAGTACTCCTACTATACTGTCACCTTCATCTTTAATGTAGTGTGATAATCTTCTTGTCCAGTCTATCTGCATATCTTCTGGTCAAATGTTTTAAGATAATTAATGGGCTCTTACCCTGGATGACTTGTGGTGGTAAAATGTTGACGCCTTGTTAAGGCATTAAAATCTTATTGGTTAATGGGTAGTAGGAGTATAAGTGTTAAGAAAACCATGTATAGCTAACTTAAAGCGCTGAAACTTATAATGAACTGCCAGATTGTTTTGCTTATTCAGTTGCAAATCTTTTCATCTTAACTTATAATACATGCGGACTTAATTTTCCCCCTGTTTATTTTTACGTTATTTGTAGGTGATACCTTGTGCTGTGTTGGCGCTGCTTGTTCATCCTTCAACGTCTCATAACATCGCAAACCGATTTAGCTGGGCGTTCTGTGTTTACCTGGAAGCCGTCTCAGTGCTGCCACAACTGCGTTTGATGCAAAATACCAAGGTAAACCATAGAATGCAATTCCTTACTGGAGGTGAAGTTTGCTGACCAGCCATCTTGTGCAGATTGTGGAACCGTTCACATCTCACTATGTGTTTGCGCTGGGGGTTGCGAGGTTTCTTAGCTGCGCCCACTGGGTTCTCCAGGTGTGTCTTCTGAAAAAATAAATCCTGAGCCTATTTTGTAATACCTCCGTTTCTAAATGTAAGTCTTTCTAGAGATTTCAGTACGGACTACATACGGATGTATATAGACGTATTTTAGAGTTAGATTCACTCATTTTGCTCCGTACGTAGTCCATATTAGAATCTCTGAAAAGACTTATATTTAGAAACGGAGGTATTTATTGCTCATCTCGTAAGTGTGATTTGTATGGCGGCATTCTGTGTTGATTTTTGTTGCTGTCAGCTGTGTGTTTGCACTGTCGTCGTGTTAGTTTCCTCAGTATGTGTATTTTTAGGGGCATCCTTTATTCAGTGGACCTGTTCCGTCATTCTTGTTTACCTTGCAAGAAGTGCAATTTGTATGGTTCCTGACACTTGACTCTTTGAAAGCAAAACCCCCATTGACGCTTGTGTGTACTTTCAGGTATTGGACACTCGTGGGCGCCTGTTGACTGCGCTGGGCTACGGGTTGTGGCCGTCGATGGTTCTCCTGTCAGAAATCGTGCAGACCTTCATCCTCGCAGACTTCTGCTACTACTATGTCAAGAGGTAAATAAATCCCCCGGATCACCCGCATAGATATTACTAGGTATTATAACCTGGCCCCGAACATCATTACCTAATACGGTGGGTGTTTGTGGCGGTGCAGTCTGGTCGGCGGGCAGCTGGTGCTACGGCTACCCTCTGGGGTGGTGTAGGAGGAGGATCTGCAGCGGGAGGAACGACGACTGGTTGGTTCGCCCATGAGGCGTGCCCGAGACCGGAGTCGTCTTAGCCCAGATATATTATTCAGTTACAGCTTACAATTGGCACTAGTGAGAAAATCGCAGCAGCAGACATATAGGGTTATCGGTGTGTGTGACTGGTAACAGCAGCGTATGTATGACCTAACCTGAGAGTAACTTTAGCTTCCAGTATGTTTGTTTGTTTGTCGCCTCTATTTTAGAAGAAAAAAAAGTGGGAAGCCGATGATGGTTATGATGTGATGCAGAGCCCTCGTTTCTTCGAACCAGGGCAAATTATGATCTGAACTCCCTCTGTAAACTAATATACAGATCTTTGAATCACTCTGGTGATGTAAAAGATGTTATATCGGTTTACACGGGGAGTGTCATAGCCTGGTGAAATGATGCGTGGGCCGTTGCATCACGCCTTGTTGCCTGCGTCTCACACCGGCTCCGTGTGTGTGCAAGCAAAATCCTCGGGTCTCTGTTGACTGAAACGGCCAGGCGCCGCAGGTGTCCGAGAAGTTTGATCAGAAAACGGTAGCCAACCAAGCGGATAGATAGGGTCCATGGCCGTGTTGTCTCTGTCAGGAAAGTTACTGCCATGTTGCCGGTGTCAGAAAGCACCGATTGCATGATCGGTGACATGTGGGCCCGTGGATCCACATTTAGAAACAGGAAGCTGTAACTGAAACCGTCAAAGTCATGTGGGAGCCATGGATCCAGTTTGGAAAAATATAAATGCTTTTTTTCTTTAACCTTTTTAACACAGTACAGATGCAGACTAGACGCTCACACATTCATACATACACTCAGCCCTATCAAGGCACACACGTACACGCTATCCTTATGAGCACATCTTTTTATCTCATGGTAATATGTCTCATTTATATCGTAGTACAACCCACATACACACCGACATGACACGGTAGCTAAGAAGGAAAATTACAATCAAGGAGCTTGACACCAACCCGGTCACCCTCTAGCACCACCACATAGCCACTAAAGAAAGGAAAAAAGATGGATTACCTCCTCACATGAGCTTGATACGGATCCATTACTGATGTGCAGCTTTACAGATCTTTAAGGTGGCTCACCAAATGCGAAATCATTACCGTTGAACGAATCTGACCGGGTCAATGCCTTGGAGACGCCAAATCTAGCACCCTGCATGATTAAGACGTTGCAGGAGGAAACCATAGCTAACATCCACGAACCACAAACTTGGCACACGATCCACTATCTTCCAGGTGCCGCCGATACATACTATGTCTGCATCCGCTCCTGGACTATCTCCCGAGCTCCACACCGGAGCTGGAGCACATGTCGTTGGAACGACGGAGCCCGAGGACAAAATCCACCACGAAGGTGCCGCCGCCATGCCATCCTTACTTGATCATACTGGTTTCCAAATCCATTCCCAACCATGGGACCGACCGCCTCGTCGGGGAAGGGTATAAAGATTCTTTATTCACCACCGCCATCGCCCTTGCCGAAGCCAATACGATGAATAGCCTAAAAGCTTAAGCAACTAGGGCTAAAAATGATCCACATACGTGGATCCGGCGACTCCATCACCACCGACGACCAAGGTCGTCAATGGAGGGGAACTGTCGAAGAACAGTGGCAGCGGAGACTCTCCGGGCGACTAGCCGAGATCGTGTTTCATTTCTTCAAGAGGAAGAAAGAACAACGATCCCCCTATGAGCACATCCGATAGACTGAGCCGACATATCATCTTGAAATTCACGAAGTCACCATAGACATCTTCGTAGCCCACGGGAACGTCTCCTCCCACTAAACGCACATCGCCGAAAAGCATGAAATAAATCCAAAAAAATACGAGCATCAATATCGTTTAGGACTTGAACCTTGATGCGCTGCGGATACCACTTTCCTCCTAACCATCCAATCACATGTTGGTTCACAAAATATATAAGGTTTCGGTGACATGTATGGCCATGGATCCATACATGGCGCTGCAAAAATTGAACTTGTAAGAAAAGTTTGTTTTTTTTTCTTTTTTTTTTGCGGGAAAGACCAAGTGATATTAATCCAGTACCCTTACAGAACAGTCCTCAAAAGATAAGACAATTACAAACAAGTCCTTAAGGATAAGGAAGACGCCGCCGTCGATGAAGACGTGCCGCTGGCGCGCCGCCGCCGCTCCTCCTCTACAACCTTGGATCGGACGGAGTCCCATGGCGGTCGGGAAGTCAACGGACCTCGAACCCAAAGGGCCTCCACCTTGCATCGTCGCCATCGCCTTCGATCTGGACCTCATCACCTGCATCTTCCAAACTTTCAACAACCGGAGCCGCCGCCTACGGACTCCGGCACGGGAAGAAGGCGCACGGCAACTCCGCCGAGTTACGAGCACCAGGAAGGAGGCGGGGAAGTGGTCGGATTCCGCAGAACCCCGCCACCGGAGAAGATCACCGCCGCCACAAACCACCAACCCGACAGCGCCTTCCTCTCCACGGCGCTGCCGGCGAACCACCCACTCCATCCTAGCTATGTACAGACGGGAACCGAGGTTTCCCCACCCTCCCGCCGCCGAAGCGGCCGGCAGAGGGGGGGAAACCAGCGAGCAGACGCCGGCGAACTAGATCGAACGGGGAAGGGGAAAAAATCGCCTCTCCTACTGTAGCGGGGGAGAGAGCCGAGCCAAGGTCTCAACTTGTGCCACCTAAGAAAAGTTTGTTAATATGGAAGAATAAAGAATGCTGCTTGTTAGGGCTTCTTTGATTCAAAGATTTGAAAGGAATTTCGGAGAATTCGAATCTTAACATTTTTCCTTACATGGGCTGTTTGATTCGTAGGGAAGTTTCCTTATGATTCATTTGTGTTAGTTTTTATGTATTTTTTTCATCCACTCAAACCTCATGTCATGACCCCTGCTAAAAAAACCCTCATGTGATGAATCTTGCGTTTTCCCCGCGCACAAAGTCCATGCTATTTCTTGTAGTGTCACATGTCATTCGATTCCACCGTATTTATTTTTTATTATTGTGTTCTATATATCCCGTGCTCGAAGAGGCACTAAAATTCTAGACTTGACATCGATGCTCGGATTATTCTGGATATATTTCACGTCTTCCGGCGATGTGCATTCGGTGAGAGTGACGTTCTCTTTGACTATGTAGGTATCTATGATGACTTCGCCAGACTCAAAATGATGTGTTGGTTTAGTCTCTTGAAGGTGCTCATAGAGGTAAGATGTGAATGCGTGTGATCACATGGGTGAGTGTATAAGTGTCTGTGTCTGTACCATGTTATAAAAACGTCACCCGCAAAAAAGAAAGCACTAAGGCCAACTCCACCGCGCGACCCCATCCTGTCTGGCCCCGTCCGTTTGGGGTAAAAGGGACAAACCGGGCGGCCCAGCGCGCGGGAGCAAACAGACTTTTGTCCTGTCCGCTTTCGACCCATCCCCGCCCAAAGTTTGCGCCGCTTTTGGGGTGAAACGGACACCACGCGGACGCTCGGGCCGTCTGCGCGTGTCCTTCCCTGGCCCGCCCGTCGGTGGCACAGGGCGGGCCATTTTCTATCCGCCCCCTCCCTCCCTCCGGCCGCACCCCCCTCCACTCTTCCCCACTCTTCCCCTCACCGCGATCGCCGCCGTCGCTGTCATTGCAGCCGTGCAGTTCGGACGCGCGCTCGCCCAACCCCTTCCCCTCGGCGCTGCCGAGCTACCCAACCACGGCCACCTGGTTTGCGCACCCGCTGGCCGGATTTGGGGCGGATCCGGTCGGTCTTGAGCTCGTCTGGCTGTGGGAGGCCAGTTGGCCGGGCACCTCGCCGGAAGGCCCTGGCAGGGCCGCAAGGCCACATGCAGGCAGTGGCTCCTCCTCTAGCCGCTTGGATCTGCACCGTCGGTGGTCCGCCGGCAGATACACGAATGGCGGTCGGCCGGGCTCGGTGCTTGCCCAAAAGCTCGTCGGCGCACCGTTGCCACTCATTAAGTGCGACCACTTCCCAAGAATGGTCATGCGCCGCGTGTCTACAACGCCGGAACATCCCGTATGGGTGTTCGTCAAGTGCTTAAACGATGGGGGTATGTGCTCTTTTTAGATTCGGTTTATGCTCTAGATTTGACTAGTTGTGCTAACTTCAGATTTTATTGTGTAGAATGGATGCAGATTTTGGTATTGGGAAGAAGAGTACATCGATATATTGATAGAGCGAAATTTAGTACATGTTCGTGCACTTTTAGCTAGCATAGAGGCTGTAGATGAGACAAGTGCACTTGTTGCTAAATTAGAGGCTAGACACGAGGTGTGAGGAAGCAACATTGACTTCTGGCTTGAAGAAGAAAGGAGGATGCAATATCGAGCCTCCTCCACAGATCAACACTGAGTGCTTCGAGAAGGCCCTAACCCAATTCAAGGGAGCAGTTATGGAAGTTAGGTATCTTTTAAAACGTATTCTTGTGATTCTTGTTTTTTTTGGTCTTGCTTTACTAGTTAAAATGTGATGATGTATTTTCATGTACCATAAAATGAATGATGAAAAAAAGTTAAGGACTTGCAGAGAAAAATGTACACGAACATGATGCGGCCGGGATGCGTCCACGCGCTGGACGCACGGCCACCACATCCCGAAAACTACCCGGACACGACCTCATTGCCCTACCCAAACGGACAAAATCCAGACAAAACGGATGTCCGTTTGAAATCGCGCGATGAAGTTGACCTAAAGTATCAAATGACACGTAGGGCTAACTCGCCATTTCCCAAACGATGAGCCTCAGCAAAGCGGCTAGTTCTCTATCAACAAATATCTCATAATATCTAGCCGACAGGTGGGGCTCACGCACTGAGCTCACAGTTTTCCACCTAAAACAACATCTTTATATCTATATCTATATCAATATAAAAAAATTCAAAAGGGCAGATCCAATTAATTTTGGTCATCAAATCATGTCAATCTAACGACCTAGACTGTTTCAATGCCGAGCGCTCAACATGTTTAGCATGCAGTTAATTTTATATCAAATATAATGCTAATCACATAATAATACGCAAATAATATCCTATTTAATATCCGCATGCATCTAATATACTTCCAAATTAACTACTCTCTCCATTCTAAAATAGATGACTCAACTTTATACTAGCTTTAGTACAAAGTTGAGTCATCTATTTTGAAACGGAGGCAGTACATGGCATGTACACATTGACTAGTACTTATCGGAAAGAAATGTTTATACTAGTACTGCTCCAAAACACTTCGCTATCGTGCTCTACAGCCGCTGCTGCAGAAAATCCAACCCCAACCAAAACCCAAGAAGAGAGGGTCAGCCAGAGCCAGTGTGGGTCGAACCAACAGCACGTAGCAGTAGCAGCAGACCGATCCATTCCCATTCCCATCCACGGCACCGCCCGCACGCCCTCCCCTCCCCCGGCCCAATAAGAAGCCCGCCGCCCACCCGACAGACCGATCGAACCATCCTCCCCCCACCCCATTCCCCTCCGCCCCCTCCCGTCCCCCGTGCTCTCCCCCCAAATCGCCTCCCCGCACGCCACCGCCCCACGCCACCGCCGGCGAGGAGGGAGGCGCCGCCGGAGGCCGCGGCAGGCGGACGGGAGGGGGCCGGCCGGGCGGTGAAGATGGGCGACTCGTACTGCCAGGACTGCAAGAAGCACACGGAGGTGGCCTTCGACCACTCGGCGGGGGACACGGTCTGCACCGAGTGCGGCCTCGTCCTCGAGGCGCACTCCGTCGACGAGACCTCCGAGTGGCGCACCTTCGCCAACGAGTCCAACGACAACGACCCCGTCCGCGTCGGCGGGCCCTCCAACCCGCTCCTCACCGACGGCGGCCTCTCCACCGTCATCGCCAAGCCCAACGGCGCCCACGGCGACTTCCTCTCCTCCTCCCTCGGCCGCTGGCAGAACCGCGGCTCCAACCCCGACCGCTCCCTCATCCTCGCCTTCCGCACCATCGCAAACATGGCTGACAGGTCCCCCCTTCCCCCTTCCTCCTCTCATATCCCCCCATTTTCCAGCCGTCTTATATGTGTGTTCGATCCGATCCAATTGCGCCTCGATTTCTCTCAGATGTAGTACTGGTATTAGTTAGCACCGGGATCAATCAATCGCTCGCCTGTGCACCGGCCCCTGTCCTGATTTGATTTGATGGGCAGATTTAGGAATCCACGAGTGTGATAGATTTATCTCCGCTGCCTGGTCTTGGTCGGTTTTGTTTGTAGATTCGGAACGTGTGATTGCTCCGTGGAGGGGGGTTTGTTAGGGCTTGTGCTTTATCCTGTAGTAAGTATGGGTAGCGATCTTATGGGTAGGTGGTGCGTGCCTTTCACATGGATCTGGAGGGGGAAGGTTCCACTGAAGAAATATCTAGAATTTGGGTTGATACAATGGATCTCATTACATACTGTAAAATCCTACTAGTAGATATTTCTTTTCGTGAGTACAATAGGTTTGGTACAATTACAAATGGCATGTCAGGCTCGTCGCACCTACGGATAGTAAATACCATTGGCAAACTGTTGGTGGTACCATTTAACACCTACTCCCTCCGTTCCTAAATATTTGTCTTTTTAAAGATTTCAACAAGTGACTACATACGGAGCAAAACGAGTGAATCTACACTCTAAAATATGTCTATATACATCCTTATGTGGTAGTCCATTTGAAATCTCTAAAAAGACAAATATTTAGGAACGGAGGTTGTAGTTTCTTGAAGCATGCATAATATTAGCCACATAGGTGCCTAAGAAAGTTGCAACAGCAAGCTGGTGTCTACAACATGGCAAACTTGAATCATTGATGAACTGCCAAGGATCCTTTTTCTTGACAAGGCATTTCCGATTGTGATAGCTTCCTTTTCTACCAGTATATCTAAAATGGGAAGTTGTCACCACATAAGTAGTTTACTGAACTGAATAGAACCATAGAAGCGCAACAACCAAAGATAGTTCATTGCGTAGGCTGATTTACTACTGAAGTTGTTTGGGCCTTTTTGTTTCAAACATTTGGATTTTGACCATACATCGGCATCTCTTCTGCAGGTTGGGTCTTGTGGCTACTATTAAGGTAAGAAATCTGATGTCTTTTTGTCCATTATGTTGACAGCTGGAAACCAAAAGTACTTATTACTACAGTTATACTTGCATGCGAAAACTGATGAATCAATTAAATGCATGTAGCTTGGTATGTCATCAATTCATACACCCAGGGTTGTCCTGAAAATACTGAAAGCTCATATCTTTATGCTCGCATTGAATGAATGTTTAAAGTTTATCAGATTGTTTCTAGAGCAATTTACAAACTTCTATTTGTCCTAAACATAGTTTATCAGATTATTTCTAGAGAATTTTACAAACTTTTGTTTATCCTAAACATAGTTTATCAGATTATTTCTAGAGCAATTTACAAACTTTTATTTATGCTAAAAGAGCAGGGGTCCATGTTTCGTAGTGTAACAAGGTCTGTTTTATTTCCCCTAAAAAAGGGGTCTGTTTTATTGTAAGAAAATTTAGCACTTTAGCAGTATGCTGAATACATGGTGTGTTGCATAACACTTGTCCATGTCCTCATTGTCAAGGTTCATTGCTGCTTCCTTAGGGTTATTTCAAGAGTTTCAGTATACAGTAACGTTGTACTGGTTTGTTGCCACTGTATACTGAGTATATTTTATTATTATTGTGTTGCCTTCCTGAAGGACCGAGCCAATGAAATCTATAAGAAGGTGGAAGATCTCAAGTCTATCAGGGGAAGAAATCAAGATGCTATATTAGCTGCTTGTCTGTATATTGCTTGTAGACAAGAAGATCGTCCTAGGACTGTAAAAGGTACATGATGTTCTAGCAAACTTCTAATTTTGCAGACATTAGAACCCGGCAGAATACATGATATGGTGCCATTCTTTGTTGCGTTGCCTTTTTGCAGAAATTTGCTCAGTTGCCAATGGAGCAACAAAGAAAGAGATTGGTCGAGCAAAAGAGTTCATAGTGAAACAACTGGAAGTTGAGATGGGCCAATCTATGGAGATGGGAACCATCCATGCTGGAGATTTCCTGGTTCGTTGCTACTTAGCATATAATCTTGCAAAATCAGAAGTTGGTAACTTATAAGCTTGCAAATCTGCAGAGGCGTTTCTGTTCAACTCTTGGGATGAACAATACTGCTGTTAAAGCAGCTCAGGAGGCAGTTCAGCGCTCAGAGGAGCTTGATATAAGGTTAGGCCTTTTTCCACCTTGTACACAGGAGATTGACTGGTCCTATGATCCTATCATGTTCCCACTTTGATTTAAATGAGACATGAAAGTTTTTCTAGTTAACCTCAACATTAGTCACAGGTCTACTTTTGACCTTGAAAGTCTCAATCACTGGCATCTATTCCTTATGCTCCTAAATATAAGTCTTTTTAGAGATTTCACTATAGACTACATTTGGATGTGTATAGATGCCTTTTAGAGTATAGGTTCACTCATTTTGCTCCTTATGTAGTCTATAGTGGAATCTCTTAAAAGACTTATACTCCCTCCGTTCTAAATATTTGTCCTTCTAGAGATTTCAAATGGACTACCACATACGGATGCATATAGACATAGTTTAGAGTATAGATTCACTCATTTTGCTCCTTATGTAGTCTATAGTGGAATCTCTTAAAAGACTTATACTAGGAACGGAGGGAGTAGCTTCATGCTTGACGTGGTTCCATGCAGGGTGACGTAAGGAGTCATAGACTATTAGAATAAAGAATATAACTAGTCTTAAGTTAATTACAAATGTGGCTAATGTGTACCCTTTGTAGCATGCTTTGGTAGATGCGATGTATGTAACTTGATATTAATAGTCATAGTATTTGACTCTTTAGACATGAGCCTGCTTTTACATGTCAATTTCCTAGTGCACACTTGTTGACCTAGAAAGATATGTTTACACTTCATTCCAATCTGCCGTGCAGGAGGAGTCCTATTTCAATTGCGGCTGCTGTCATTTATATGATAACCCAGCTTTCAGAGGACAAAAAGCCGCTTAAAGGTTTGAACACTGACCCTTCCCGTCACTTGCTTTCTCCTTCTGTCTGTCACTGTCGCCGAGGTAGATATTAACACAGTGATGCGCGCTATTTGCAGATATTTCCTTGGCCACTGGAGTGGCAGAAGGCACCATCAGGAATTCATACAAGGACCTGTACCCGTACGCGGCGAGGCTCATCCCGAACTCGTACGCCAAGGAGGAAGACCTGAAGAACCTGTGCACACCATAGGAGCCGAGTCGCAGCCATTTCTTCCTTTTCTCTCGCTCTTTTTCTTGTTACATAACTTTTGAAAATTAGATTTGTCGGAGAGGAGTTTCGTTGTTGTGAGTTGCTTCACCGGGCCATGTATACCCCCCGCCTAATTTTATGTGCATGGACCTGTCGGATTCGGGACGAAGCTAAGTTATAAGATGTGGCTTTCCTTTCTGGTAAGCTGATGCAGAGGTTGGTTTCAATCTGTGTACAATTGTATTGTACATTGCATTGTATTGCAGTGCCAGGGGACAGGGGACTTGGATCATGATACGGCAGTGAAGTCTCCGTGATCATTCCGGGGTGTTCTAGCAAAATGTCCATACCACCTAATATCCTGGATATGCACTACTGCTATATTTGGGTTCTACACGACCGATATGGATGGTAAGATGGTAAGAAAACTATGGTCAGGCAAGTCGCTTAAAGATCGGTAAAGCTAGGCACAGGATGAAGGTCGATGTGTGCTCTCTCGTCGTTGCCTGCCGGAGAGCTTTTCTGATGGCTTCGGCGGCGACCCGTGCATAGATGATTGCCTGGTTTCCCGGCTGCAACTCAGGGTCCGAAGCGGAGAGTTCTGAAAGAAACTGAAGGAGCCGCCTTTGAGTTGCCAGCCTCTTCTGAAACTGCACACTGATGTGTGACATTGATGGGAAGAAGCAGAATGGCGGCGAGCGATGCTATAGTAACAAACCTATTTGTGATGCAAAGGAAAATAGAGTCCAAAATTGTAATTCCTGCGTATTGGTGATGCCGATGAATAGTTTTGGACCCTATCAAGAGCAATGTCGAGACAATAATGATGCATTACAACAACAAAAAAGAAGAAGAAGGAATAAGTAAGAGCAAACGAATTGCACCAGACGCAGAATGCACAAAGTCTATGGTATTCTTCATATAAGATGACCCTTGTTTTAGTTTACACACGTAGTCCAAGCGATGCAGCTGCTAAAGTAAGGCATCTAATCAAGAAACTATTGGAGAATCCACCCCTCATAGTTGATCTTCCCCCTCATAGTTAATCAAGAAACTATTTCCATGATATCTACTCTGTTTTCTCCGAGGGTAGTTCATCTTCCCCCGTCGCTGCTTCCTCTGAACTGCATGGGGAGAGTCTTTTGTACTCCGGCGGTGATGGACGATATGCTCTTAGATACTTGTACGCCGGCGATTCTGGGCTGTAAGCTACAGGGCTGTATCTGTATGCCGGCGATTCTGGACTATAACGTACCGGTTGATATTCCGGCGGTACTGGACTGTATACCGGCGAACATGGACTGTATGCCGGCGAATATGGGTGGTATACCGGCGACGTTGGACTGTATACCGGCGAATATGGGTGGTATACCGGCGATACCGGATCGTATACCGGCGACACGGGTTTGGGAACATAATACACGGGAGCATAACCCGTATACTTGTTCATCACCTCATCGCCAGCTTCTCTTCTTGTTGTGGTGTGCTCCTTGAACGGGGGAGGGGACGGGATCGCCGCCGCGGCGCCATTGGCAGGGTCGACGACGTGCCCCGCGAAGAGGACGGCGTGCGACGCCTCCTCCACTATGAAGTAGGCGAACGGGTGGTCGGCGACGAAATCCACCTGTCGTGGCCAGACAGGAGGGCTTGTCGGACTGTAGAATAACGACATGGTGACGGCGGCGGCTTTGGTCCCTTCCTCGTTCACCTGGATGATGGCCTTCTGGAAGACGTCCTGCACGAGGAACGGCAAGCCGTCGCCGTCGCCGTCGCCGTCCTCCAGCATCTCGGAGAGGTCGGCGTCCTGGGTGAAGGGCAGGCGGAGCCCCAGGTCGTTGAGCACGCCGACGAGGCTGCTCTGGAAGGAGAGCTCGAACTTGGGCACCCCGAACTCGCCGACGGAGACCGTGCCCTTGGGCAGGTGCTCGCGCAGGAAGCCTGCGGCGGACGCCGACATGATCTTGTCCAGCAGGCTCCCCAGCCCGTGAACTGCGCTTGTAGTGCAGCTGGAGCACCTTGAACCCGTCGTGCTCCGCGATGAAGTGACGGTCGTAGTTGGACATGAAGGGGACGTCGACGGCGGTGCCGTCGAGCCGGTAGAAGGGCCTGTTCTTGGTCGAGCTCTCGTAGAACGGCAGGTCCCACTTGCCCCGGAAGTAGATGGCGTTGGCCAGCACGAGGTCCGTGCCCCGGTGCACGGCTCCCGGAGGGACGGCGGAGTGGATGAGGTTCCTCGTGGCCGCCGCGGCCCACGCGTCGATCTGCTGCACCGCCTGCTCTGGGTATCTGCGGAAGTCGACGGAGCTGGCCTCCGCCTTGTACTTGCCGACGACGGCGTCGCGGAAGGCCGGCTTCAGCGGCCGCGTCAGGTCGCTCCACACGCCGCACGCGAACGCCACGCTCGGCCCGCCGCCGTCAGGCTCCGACGACCTGTCCCTGAGGGGTCCGTCCAGGAGGCGCGCCACGGAGTCCACTAGCTCGCTGCGGGACCGTGCGCCCAGGACGCGGAGGATCTCTTCCAGGGTGTCCCCGCCGGCGCCGGCGGCCAGGAGCGCGAGAACGGCGTGGATGGAGAGCGGCGAGAAGACCAGGTTGCGGTCCCTGTTGGCGTCCGCGAGGCGCTTGGTGAGGCGGGCGGCGAGATCGGCGGACTGCTGCGCCTCCATGGCAACCGATCGAGCAGAGATCAATCGGTCATACGATACACTCCGGTCTGATATTTATGGAGAGGTACATAAAGTCGGTTGGAACCTCTGTGCGGAGGGTTATTATGCGGTAATGCTAAGGCGGAGACCACTAGGCATCAGACTACTGACATTGGCTACTTATCAGACTAGTCCGTGGCCATCCGATTGCAAGCATGCACATCGTCCGATCCTCTAAGAGAACGCCATGCGTGAGTCAGTTTGCATGCAGGATTCCGCATTAATTGTGATTAGTTCCTTTCCTATTTTTCCTAACAATTTCTCCCCAAATGTAGAGATTATTAATTAAGCTATTTTATTTGTGTCCATTCGTGAGGACCAATGCTTCCTAAACAAGATTGTTGCTTCTAAAAAAATGATTTGCTTCCTAAGACTGCTTAATAATGTTGGAAAGTATGACTATTTCTCGTAAAATCCGGCAGTTAATTATGATCTTTTTTAAGATGTATTTCTTTACTGATCGTACCATGAGTTTTATGCCATGGAAGCATCATTTTGGGAATGATGTCAAATCCCATTTTTGAGGAAATAATTTGGGAAAGTACAAATATTTCTCACGATTATATTGGGAAATTAATTATGATATTTTAAAGATGTGTATGTTTATAGATGGCAACATGATTTTACACCACAGAAGCATTCTTTCTGATGCATGGAAGCATTCTTGTTGATGCATGGAAGCATCATTTTGGGAATGATGTCAAATCCCATTTATTGAGGAAATAATTTGGGAAAGTGCAAATATTTCTCACAATTATATTGGGCAATTAATTATGATATTTTAAATGTGTGTACGTCTATAGATGGCAACATGATTTTACACCACTTTCCGATGCATGGAAGCATCGATCATTTCCTGGTGTATGTAATGGGAACAAACTCTTTATAGGATAGGAAAACATTTTGTCCGTTCCCCGAGCATAGTTGTAAGGAAGCACCATTTTGTAGTGTGATGGAACATAGTAATAGCAAAAAATCTGTGTGGAAGCAAAAGAAGCAGAGAATTAAAACAGAACCACATGGTATGAGCAAAAATTTACAACTCTTTTATTTTTTTTAAAATGGAACATATTACAATGACAGTATTTCAACTTTCACCCAGCCGTCATCGCAGTAAATGGGCTCATCAATAAAAAATGCTATACCAACCATAAGCTCCATGTGACCAACACAGTACATGTTGGCGAATAGCAGTGTCATGTCCCATTCACCACGCTCGACATCAACATAGCCTCATTGGCACTGTGTAGAAACAAGAAGCATGGCTGAAGCCGGGTGCAGAAACATATCTATAAGTAGACAATATTCAGAAACAAGAAAGCACGCACTTTCATTGGAACGTATTATGATAATAAAAATGTTAGTACAATAAATTTTACAAGAAACTATAGCTCGTAGTTGTTGAAGCACTCATGGTTCCAGAGAATATGTCTGTACAATAAGAAGCATACAATGGCAGTGGTTGATGCAAAATTTCACCATAACTGATATACAGGTGTAAATAAACCACGAAGCATAGTTGCATGCAGTGGATATGTGAACAACTTGTCAAAACATAGGATTATTCATGATGAGAATTAACGGGAGCAGATACTCACACCGGTTGTCATTAGAATTGGAAACCATGAAAACATATGCGAGAAATAATGAAATATTGAGCAAAATATTCGAAATAGACGAGAACACAAGACAATGTGCAAGAAATAAAACAAGCACACATCGGTAATGGTAGAAGCACAATTTAATTACCAGCAAGATAAACACCTGAACCATAGAAACATGTCAGGTAATTAAAGGATGATATCACTGCGAACAGCAAAACATCTATACAACAGAAGCATACATATGAAGCAACGGAAGCACGGCCGTTGGAATAAAAAAGCGAGAAAGAATGAAGCATGTTTGGTTGTGGTTCAATCAAGTTTATGAAGATAAACAAAAATAAGATTCGATGGAACCATGCTGCAACTTTAGGGGACACACAATGCAAATATGTATGACTAAGTACTTGGCATCGGCAAAAAGGGTGGAAACAATCTGCATAAACAAAAGAAGCACTTGAACTGGATTCAGAAGCTCGCAGGAAGCATGAAATATGTACAATATATGAATCTGACTTGTCTTTTGAAGTATATATAGAACATTGAACATAGAAACAAACTAAGATTGCGGCAACATGGGGATGCATGTTTGGTGTCACCTACATACAAATTTCACAGAGTTCTGTTTACCTATGGAAGCATACTCTCCCACAAAGTAGCATGTGTATTACAATTTGAAATCACCATGGATAAGAAGCATGAAAAGAGTATGTTCAGAACAGAATTAGTGTTAATTGGAAGCATGATTCTGGCAGAGCCCAGGGGCGGCAACGGGGCTTGCGAGATCAAGAAATTGCAGCACTTGTTGGCTGCCAATGTCTGCTAAAACAAGATTATCAATAAAGTGAGGGCCTTGATACAACCAATTAGTCAAGTAACACTGTTCCACAAGAATGAAATGCAATCTGAGGGTGACAAAATCGTTGCAAATAAGAATATTGATTGCTTATCGTAAAATTGACGAGAAACTAGATGCAAGCCGTAGTTTCCTACCATTAGTCGTGTGAGTTACCGCACCGTCACCACGGAAGAATGGCTGCACGATGCAACCTGCAATACCAATCACCTGCAGCCGCTATGCAGTTTCGTCGGTGCCTGGTGTAGCAGCCACCCGCACCTGTCGCCGCTGGTCAGCCTCCCCGGCCATGTGTGCTCGACACACGGTAGTGAAGGGCGCCCTGGCCTCATGTGTGATCGACGGTACGAGGAGAAGGAGGAGCGGGGGAGCGAAGCTGGCCGGTGAGCTTGTTGCGCTGCTGGACGAGGACGAAGAGGAGACAA
>NC_057807.1:511336343-511343943 GCF_018294505.1 Triticum aestivum
GTGGAGGAAAGCCTACCTCCCGATTGGAATCTGGGGAACGCGCGGAAGTTACGGGGTGATTTATTTTGTTTCCTTATTTACAAAAGCAAGACTACTCCCTAGCGTTAGATTTGGAGAAGATCAACGACGTTCGGCTGGTCTGACGTTGGAGTCTAATCAGACTATAGACACAAAGTGTTTCCCAATGCTAAGATGGAACAACCCTGTATTAGCCCCGCAAAGGCCCGTGAGTCTAGCATTTTCGGTTATTATGAGTCGGAGCTGGTAATTCCAATCTGATGTGGCATCAGACCCCACAGCGAAATACATGGAGTGATTAATTCGTGGTTACTCATCCGTAACTTTTCTTGAAAATTAATTAAGTTAATTAATTCAGATTTAATTTCTACCCATGCTAACAATTTCTAACTAGGATGAAAATGAAGTGAAAATTTTCCGCTTTTCCGGAGGAAAATGAAACATAGAAGAAATGTGAAAATAGAAACGGAAATTTGCAAACGGAAATGGAAATGAAACTTTTTATGCGAAAACGGAAACAAAAATGGAACGGTGATTTCCGGTGAAACTGCCATGGAAACGAAACTTTTCATTTCCATGAATATGAAATTTCTGTTTTTACTATAGGCCTATGGCTGTTTACTAGCCTAACCACCAAACAACATATAATGACACATTGAGCAGAATGGATTGCTTGAGGCCCAACTTCTACTACCACATACTCAATTAGACCTTATACGCAATTGTCCAGTACTACTACAATATTACGCTAAATTGCTGTGACGCCCGGATAATTAGGCTACAGTAATTCCACGTTAATGATGCCACGTCACCTCGGTTACTGTTGTGAAACTCGCGTTAGTTCAAAACCGATTTGAATTCCAATTTAAAATAAAGGCAAAACAAAAAAAGTTTTTAAATATTAAAACTAAAATGTTCTGGATGTGACACATAATCCCTAGGTAATGTTGGTGGAGAAACCACATTTTTATTAAATAATTCAATGCACTAATGTAATTAAAACAGTAGCTAAAACATTTAATTAAATGCCTTTTATAAATTATAAAATATTTAAACATTTTATTTAGGGGCCAAACTTTTAAGGCAGTGAGTTATTTAGAGACATTAATTTAGGAACTATTGTCCTATTTTACAGAACTAAAGAAACTAAAAGTAAAATAAAATAGAATAAAATAAAATAGGAAAAGGAAAAGAAAAACAAACAAGAAAATTAAAAGGAGAAGAAACCCCCCCACCCCCCCGCCGGGCCACGGCCCAGCTGGCCACCGGGCCAACCAGGCCGGCCCAGCCGCCCCCTACTAACCCCCTCACACCCGAAACCCTAGTCCACAACCACACTACCCCCACTCCTCTCCCCCACGTTTCCCTCTCTCCCTCACGTCCTCCCGATCCCGATCTGGATCGGGCGCCGACGCCCTTTCCCCATGCTCGTCGCCATCGACCGCCTCTCCTCGCCGCCCTCGTCGCCGACCCCTCCACTGACGGACGCCCCCCTCGAGCATCGTCGCCGCCCTGGCTTCACAGGACGCCGCACCCGAGGACACTGCGCCGCCCCAACGCCACTGGAGTCGCCTTCGCCTCGCAGCCCCGGCGCCTCCCCGAGCTGGCTTTAGCACAACTTTAGGTCCCCGGTGAGGCCCCGTCCACCCCTCCTCTGCTTCCCCTCTGTCCCGGGCTGCACCACCATAGCTCACTAGCCGTCCTCGCCTCGCCCGCGCCTAACCCTGACCGCGTCCGCTCTGGTTCTCGCTCGTCGCTCGCCCGCGTGCGAGGTCCCGCCTCGCCGGCACTGCCCTGGCCTCGCCGACCCATGCGCCCGCCGCCCCCTCTCGCTCGTGCGCGCCACCGCACCCTCCCGCTTTGCCGAGGCCTCCCTTTGCCGCGCACAGCTCGGCTCTCTGCGCCCGACGCCTTGGCCTCGTCCTACCTTGCTCCGACGCCGCCCGGTGCTCCTCCCGGCCCTTCCGCTACGGCCACTAGCGATCGGCCTCGCCGCAGCCGCGGCCCCCTCGCTGGCCGTCGGTGCCTCGCCGCTACCGCGCCCAACTCCGGCGCCCCGCCGTGCCTCGACGGCCGTCGCCGGTTCACCCGGGTTCGCCCTGTCGGGCGCGCCTGCACTCGCTACCGCCCAAACCGCTATGGCCCCTCTGGGCCATAGACATGTGGGGCCCAGCCCCAGAACGATTTAAGAAAATAAATATATATATAAGATTAAAAAAAGATAAATAATAAATAAAATATTAATTAATTATTTAATTAACTTAATTAATTAGGTTTATTTAACCTAATTAACTATTGTTAGTTAATTAAATAATAATTATATTACTTAAACCCTAATTAGTATAAAAAGAGTATGACATGCGGGCCCACACGTTAGTTTGACCAGTCAAGTTGGTATCAGAGCCGACTGCCGGTAGGAAACCCCCTTTCCAACTCCTTGATCAAAGTTGAGTCTAGTCATTGCAAAACTTTTATTAACATGGCTGTGTGGCTTACGGGCCCACGTCGCCATTTGGGTGGTATTAGGATCTTTTATTCCTCGCCCTTACTCTGAGACTCTGATCTCTCTTCTATTTGGGTTAAATGGTTTTGCTAACTCTAACTCTAGGTTCTCATAAATACTTTCTCCCGGAGAGCCCCTTTGTTCCAAATGATGGCCTGCTTCACCAGAAGATTCCGAAGATACTCTTCGATATTCTCTCGAGACTTTGTGCCCACCACTTTTGCTATTCCCGACCACCGATAAATCCTTATGGATAACTACTTACACTTGCCATTCATACGATCATCCCCCGTTGATCTTGTTGTTACAAGATAGCCCGAAGTTTTCTCTATTGTTCCGAGAATACTTTGTGCCTACTGCCTTGCAGTTCCTTGTCGCCTGAATACACCTACAAATTAATCCTCACACTTACCGAGGATTTGTTTCTCCCTAGTTGTTCAGGTGTTTCACAAAATTCTTCGAAATATTATCCGATTTTTCGAGAATCCTCTGCAGCCCATGGCTCTAGAAATTCTTGTCTGCCTGCATTATGGTTAAATCCAAATGCCTAGCATTATTCATTGACATCCTTTGCACTATCATTTTGAGACCGTTGATTCAATATGATGCGGATGTTCGCAATCGCCAGTCGCAATTAGAAATTATCTTTCCGGCTCAAACGTCATTTTGAACATGAGCTGGTTCTCGACCAAACTATTTGTCGTCAACTGTGCCTCTGGTCTGTCCAACTTATCTATCCTTGATCAGAGCGTCTGCTTCTGATCCTTTGTGTTGGAAATCTAATTTGTTTGTTATCTAAGCATCGAATTATTCAGATGTTCTATAATATGATGCCCGTGCATTATTTCTTCCTCTGATTGAGTACCGATACTCACATCAGCTCCATTGTGGATCGCCCGATCCATTGTTGGATTTCATCCGACATTGTCCTTCATATTCAATAACCTTGTGAGCCTTTCCACAGGTATATAATGCCTTTGGTAAATTGTATCCTCTTCTTTGTCAACCATGCTCTACTTTTGAGTTTGTGTTATTTACTCCTGAAGTTCGTGGTATATGTTCTAAGAAGCCCCGTTGGCTTGAACCTATGCCTTCCTTAATATGTGCACTCGAAAGTTTTCACGAGTCATACTCTTCTGGTATTTTGCGAGATAAAATTTCAACACTACAACTTCATCGAACGCGAGAAGTAAATGGAAGGTTATGCATTGGAGAAGTGGGAGTCGACCTTGAACTTTGTGTTCATGCCCATGGACACGATGTAGATCTTCTCATCGAAGCTTCTTTTAAAATTAGTCATTCCCTTGGTATAAGTTCATCTTATATCTGGGATCTGGCCTTTTTCAATCGTGGTTCCGACCATGTTCTCCTTAAATCCCATTTCCCGTGCAAGTTTAAGCCCTTGTCTTCTACAGAGCAATACCCCAGTCCAACCTCTACTTTGATCCGTCATCGAGTATTACCCCTGGTATCTCGAGATTATCACGAAGCATCATAACTTCTTATGAGTTCTTCATCAAGTACTACATTCTCACCGATTCCAATTTTTCCTGGGTTCTTAGTGGTTAGTCACTCGAGTACACCGATAACTGAATCATGTTCATTCTACAATTCAACCATTCTTAGCAATCTTCCTTGCTTATGAGTTTTTACTCGATCACACCATTCCTAGCCTGCTCGGCTATATCATTATCATGCTGATTTTAATTGTGCTACCTGGTCCTTATTCCCGGAGCACAACTTTCGACGGTGGGCTAAGGATACATCGAATTCCTTGTCTTATCGTTCCACCTCGGACAACATGCTTGGTTCCAAGTTGGTGATGTATCCTTGGATCCAATAATCTTCCACTACATCAGTCCTTTTGCTTGATGCAGTCATTGTTCGATTGCTTCTTCGTGGAGCCTCTCGACAAAATTTGTCGTGATCATCATCAACATGTTGAATCCTTCTAGGATAACAAGCGTATTCATGATGTTAAGTGTCATCCTTGTCCCTTGGTAAATTGAGTTACCATCGATAACATCCTTACCTTCCTTTCGTCACAAATTTCATGTTATGGATGCAACTTGCTATCCATCTTGTATCATGTTCTACCTTCGAGTATTACCCCCTGGTATCTCAAAGACGTCTCGCCATTGTACCACATCTTACTAACTTTGTTGAAGTAATGTCTTTCCTTGTCGTAATCACTCTATGTGTTCTGGGTTGTTGTCAACCGAGGACATCGACTAGTGAAATTATTTCGCACTACAAATCAAATACCCCTAGTATTTTTACTAGGAAATTCTGAACTCAATCTGGTCATTCCTAGACTATCGGCTGCATCTTGGTCTTGCTATCTTTGACTGTGCTACCTCGTCCTTCTCTGGTGCACGAATTCTTCAGTGTGTAAGCACGACTTACGTCGAGCTTTCAACATCATGTTGCTTGTCTTGGAAGGCAATTTTGGTTCCGAGCTTGCATCTTATATATTGATCCTAACTTGCCACTTCGCCATTTCCTTGCTTGTTGCCGTTGTCGATCGAGTGCATCCTCTTGAAACCTCCCGGCAAATGTGTCGGATCACCTTCAACACTTTGACTTCTTCCGAGATGTCAACTGTGTTCATGATGAGAAATACCCTCCTTGCCCTTGATGATTTTTATTATCATCTACAACACCCTTGACTTCCTTTCACCGCGAACTTGCCTACATTATGAATACAACTTGCTCTCCAGCTAGTGTTGCATTCTTCCTTGAAGTATTACTGTCTTTTCTGTCGAGAATGTTGTGGGGATTGCTCCACCTCTTAGAAATTCTCGGTATGATGATACTTCTCACCATCACCATTCTTTCTTAGTCCCCGTGTTGTTTTTAACCAGGGTACCAATATGCTAACGATGCTGTTTGAGTTATGTACTTCTAGCAACCCTATTGCTTTGAATTTAACGATCGACAGTTCGTTCTTAGATTGTTGGTTATTGAATCGTCACTCTAACATTGATCTTGCTGCCTAAGGTCATATTTCGGGCACACCTTTCAACTAATGATTGATGGTGTATGTTTTCCTTGAGCATACAACATTATATCATTTGAATTGACAAGTGTCATCTTCTTGTTCACCTTATTGTGGAAATCCATCCGTTTGGAACTCTCGATGAATTGTCGCTGAGCCCATCAGCCACCTCCTCATCCCCTCATTGGTTTAATGATGAACTATTGTTTCAGGAACCCGCTCCCATAGTTCATTTCCCAAGAATCTTGCAATGTCATTTCATCGATTTGTGTGACACCTTTTCTTCTCGGACATCCTGAGTCTGAGGTATCATGACACCAATCAGTTCCGAATCTCGGTCAGATATGATGGTTGGGACAACTTTCCAAGAGTTATGATGTTGGTCCTTTGATGACCCGGTAACATGATGTCATGCCTAGCACCCCCCTGCTGGAGGACCTATCATTATGATTTCTTTTGCAAGATAACCATTCTTCCTGGAGGAAATTGTAAGACCTATTTTATAAGTTGCTCTTGATGTATCATTTGTGTATCCCGAGTCTGGCCCTTGATTGAAACCCCATATCATTGCTACCTCGAAGCATGCCTATGATAATCCGCTCTTCAACAAGAATATTGGAGGCGCGATGCTAAATGTTTCTTGGTCAGCTATCCAAACACCGTTGTATGGGTAACATCTTGATTAATCCTTGCGTCTTTATCTGAATGGTTGGGTACTTGCTCTCCTACCCTGTATGCCATGTTCTGCTTGTCCATGGGAAGGATATGCTCCTAATAATTGTGTGTGATCATAATTTTCCTTCCCATTGTCCTGTTTAATCTGATAATCGTGTTTTCCTTTCCATTCTTTTGTTTAACCTTTCCTGTAATCTGACTTAGCTGAGCAGAGATAATTCCCTGCTTAGGTAAGCACCTTTTTGTACCACTCTGTCGGTAAGACCCTGTTACTATTGTTGATGACATTCCGGTAACCACCGATGGGTGAGAACTTTGCCAATTGGTTCGCCTCGTTCAACGAGCGGGAAAATGGTTCTCTTCGTCCCTCGCCCTTGGTACCGAAGTTGTTGCCGACATATCTGACAATCTCTTCTCTGACGTGCCTTGCTATCATGACCATGCAAGCTGTCAACGCCTTTCTACTTTTAACCCACATGGTGGGCCCATAACCCATAGTTCCACAGGATCGAAACCTGACTTTCCTGTACACCCCCATGTTCCCAAGGTTGTTCCTCGCGCATGGCCTCATATGTAATTCACGAGCCACCTTCTGAGAGATCATCAATTCTTGTATCAGACATATTACTTATTCCCGTTGCTTTGAACCTCCTTTCACGCCCTGTTCCAGGCATCGAACGATTGCCAACTCCTTACTTTGCTCTCGATGTTTTCTTCAGTTTCTATTCGAGAGTTACATCCGCCACCTTCCCCGATGTTATCGACCAAATAGTCGACCTTGCAGAGGTCTGTTCTCCCGGATTTTCTCTCTCTCTCTCTCTCTCTTTTCCTTCGTAAGTACGATGGAGTTCCCGAAGAAAGGATGACGACTTGATCATGGTGACTTGAAGCAGAGAAATGAAGACATCAACGAAAGGATCAACCTCTTCGAAAGGGCACCCAAGACCGAGAAGACTCGTTAGGTTTTTCGCTACCATCACTTCCCCCCTTACTCCACCGCTTAAATCTCGGGACGAGATTTCTTGTAGTGGAGAAGAATTGTGACGCCCGGATAATTAGGCTACAGTAATTCCATGTTAATGATGCCACGTCACCTCGGTTACTGTTGTGAAACTCGCGTTAGTTCAAAACCGATTCGAATTCCAATTTAAAATAAAGGCAAAACAAGAAAAGTTTTCAAATATTAAAACTAAAATGTTCTGGATGTGACACAAAATCCCTAGGTAATGTTGGTGGAGAAACCACATTTTTATTAAATAATTGAATGCACTAATGTAATTAAAACAATAGCTAAAACATTTAATTAAATGCCTTTTATAAATTATAAAATATTTAAATATTTTATTTAGGGGCCAAACTTTTAAGGCAGTGAGTTATTTAGAGACATTAATTTAGGAACTATTGTC